>NW_015389220.1:107122-123853 GCF_001527695.2 Protobothrops mucrosquamatus
CACCTCATTCTCTGTCGTCCCCTTCTTCTCTTGCCCTCCATCTTTCCCAGCATTAGGCTCTTCTCCAGTGAGTCCTTCCTTCTCATTAGGTGGCCAAAGTACTTGAGTTTCAACTTCAGGATCTGGCCTTCTAAAGAGCAGTCAGGGTTGATCTCCTCTAGGACTGACCGGTTTGATCGCCTTGCAGTCCAGGGGACTCACTGGAGTTTTCTCCAGCACCATAGTTCAAAGGCCTCAATTCTTTGGTGCTCAGCCTTTCTTATGGTCCAACTTTCACAGCCATACATTGCAATCTGTGAATAATAAACATAAATTGTGCCATAACTGCATACTTGAGTAAAGAAATTCAGGTAGTCCTCAACTTACAACAATCCATTAAGTAACCAAAGTTAGAATAGCACTGAAAAAGTGACCTATGGCCATTTTTCACACTTACGACCATCGCAGCATCCCTAGGGTCACGTGATCAAAGTTTGGACACTTGGAAACTGACTGGTATTTGTGATAGTTGCAGTGCCCCGGGGTCATATGATCCCCTTTTGTGACATTTTCACAAGCAAAGTCAATGGGGAAGCCAGATTCACTTAACAATTGTGTCACTAACTTAACAACTGTAGTGATTCACTGAACAAATGAAGGCAGGAAAAGTTGTAAAATGGGGCAAAATTCACTTAGCAGCTATATTGCTTAGCAACAGAAATTCTGAGCTCAATTTAGAGTCATAAGTTGATCTGTATTACCTGTACAGATCTGCCAGGAGTTCAAAGGAAGGATAATAAAATTAGCCGTAGAATACCAGCCAAAGTTTCAATTTTTTTTTCCCTAAAGGATTGTAAGAGAGGTCTCTGATGGACGTTTATATAAGATAAATGTTTTTTTAAAGCTGTATTTTAAAAAAAGCTGATGTGTGGCGCTTTTCATCTTGTTTGAAAAGAGAAGCAATTTCCTGATTTTTAGGCAGATCCCGCCAACCGTTTTCATCGGAGAGAGAGAAATACAGGCAGGGGGTGCTGTGTGTGTAGGAAACGATTAAATAAAAATGAATAATGTTATTGTGCATTTGGTCAGTAAACATGATCTATTAGCAAGGACTTGGTGCGGCTTATATTATTAATAAAAGTATGGATTCTATTGACTAACTGCCAGCAAGGATAAATATCAACCGTGAATTGCCTTTTATTTGCTGTGTTTTCAAGGTTGTTACACTTCAGTTTCCCCTCAAACTTCTAGTTTGTTCATGTGGACCTTTTTTTAAGGGTTAAATATTGGTTATCAATTGGCATAAACAATAGGCTATTTTTTTTTTGCTAAGAATACGTATAGGTTCTTGCAAGTATAGTTAGAGCTGGACCACAGTGAAGTTGAGATGCTTTTAATTCTCTGGACAAGCTGTATTCTGATGTGTTATGGTTAGAGGAAAAATATGGGAAGAAGTTCATAGAATCAAAAGGCTGGAGGGACCTTGGAGGGTCTTCTAGTCCAAAGGTCCCCAATCTTTTGGGCACCAGGGACCGGTTCCATGGAGAGGGGTTTTTCCGCGGACCAGAGGGTGCGTGGTTTTGTGTCCTGCCTGCATCCTGCAGATGGGGCTTTGCTTGTATGTGCCACCAGTTGCTGGCATGCCACAACCCGGTACCGGTCCATGGACTGGGGGGTTGTGGACACCTGTTCTAGTCCATAACCTGCCCAAGGCAGGGGTCTTTATAGCATCCTGGACAAATGATTGTCCAATCTTTTCTTGATTATGGAAGATATGACTATGGAAGTTATGGAAGATAAACTAACCCAGGGCCTGTATTTATAAAATGCCAAGCTATGTCAACCAGGGTTTATAGTTTAATAAGCAAAGATCTGAATGAGCAGTTCGCATGGTCATATGGACTTCACAAACTCTCTAAGAAAGCTTACCCTTATCTCATGTAAGACCAAGATCATGGCTGAATGTAATCAAACAGATCAGGATTTTTTAAGCCAACATCAAACTCTGGGGTACTCAGCCAATTAATCATCCTGGCTTATTTAAACCAACATCACAGATTTCTATGTCATGAATTATGGCCCATGTGAACTAGCACATTGCCTGTTATCTACCTGAAACCCGTACATGATTTCCCAACTAAATACTTTTTAAAGGTCTGAAATGGAAAACAATGCAAGTGTCAAGAATCAGAAAAAAAAGGCTTAATATAGATTTTACTCAAAAAGATGTTGCCATTAGTTTGTATTTATGTCAAAGGGAGAAACTAATGATGCACAGCACAATTGCACCAATATAGTTGATACGGAGTTAGGTAGGAACTGAAATTGCTTTAAGTGACACATTTACTATTCTCATTTAACACCTTGAGACAAGCTGAAATAGCTAAGACAGCAAGCTTAACATCCTACTATTAGCTGCTGTTTTGTACTATTACTTGTATTATGTCAGACAAGCATACAGCACACACTGAAAGATGTGGTTGTTACAAGAATTATTTCAGGAAAGGAGAAAAGTTGTGTTAAGGAAACCTTCAAGCATGCTGACTTATAAGATAAGATAACCTTTATTGTCATTTTTATACTGTGGGCACAATGGCACACATCAAAAATGAAATTTAGTTGCCCACTCTCAAAGTGAAACACATACATGACACACACCTAAACATACTATGAACAACATATGCATAGACCCACATCCCTACATATACGTAGCAAATAAATATTAAATACTGTCCATCTTGAATATATAACGGAAGGAGGAAGCTTGAGAGTCCGCAAGGTTAATGCTGTATGGAATGAAACTATGGCTGAATCTGGATGTTCTGCTTCGGATACCATGAAGCCCCCTCCTCCCAGAAGGGAACAAGGAAAACAGGTTGTGAAGAGGATGTGTAGTGTCCCAGACAATCTTATGGACCCTGCTCAAGCAGCGCTTCTGATTTTTTAAACAAAAGCAGAAGTCTTCTGTGGGCAATGATGACTTATTTAGTTCTATAAAACTGAATATTCTACTTGACTGCATTTTTTTTTCTAAATTCCCCTTTGGGGTCCTTGAAAATCACTGGCTCTCTCTAAGAAAACCAAACAGCCCAACTGTCAATGAAGATTCTCCGTCATTGTCTAGATGTTGAGTCATGGCAATGGGACTTCTTTTCTTTTTTATGACCTGCTTAAGAGAAGGATTTAGGTGCCACATCTCTTAACAACTGTCTACCTATTCACCTATTCATGAGTCTGTTCAGATTAGGTGAGAAATGAAACGATCTGGAGAACATATATGAGGAACCCCCCCCCCCAACCACCTTGCTCGGACTGAAGAAGCTATTTGGATAAGCAGCGAAATGTGTCAAACTAAAAAAAAAAGAAGCTTCCATCACTTGATTTTCTCCACCTCCTTTGTGCTGCGGCTATTCTTTGCGTGTTTGCTGATCTTCGTATCGGCAACGAGCATCTTACCTTGCCGGGCGGGCCAAGTGGATGGAACAATTTTTATGTCCAGGATAGTGGGGAAGTCACATCGTCACAGGAGGACAAAACCAATATCTGGCTGTTGTGGTTGCTGCTGGCATGTGTGACTTGGCTGACATGGTTTATGAAAAAAATATGTTGGTGATGATGAGGTCATTGGTATGGGAAAAGTCCTGGACTTGCTATCCACCATCATTTCATGAACCGTTTCCATTGCTGCAGGGACAATTGTCGCCTTCCGGCACATAATAATAATAAAGTTGGAAGGGACCTTGGAGGTCATCTAGTCCAACCCCCTGCTCAGGCAGGTAACCCTATACCATTTCGGACAAATGGCTGTCCAGTCTCTTGTTAAAAACTTCCAGTGTTGGAGCATTCACCGCTTCTGGAGGCAGGTTGTTCCCCTGGTTAATTGTTCTAACGGTCAGGAAGTTTCTCCTTAGTTCCAGGTTGCTTCTCTCCTTGATGAGTTTCCATCCGTTGCTTCTTGTCCTGCCTTCAGGTGCCTTGGAGAATAGCTTGACTCCCTCTTCTTTGGGGCAGCCCCTGAGATATTGGAACACTGCTATCATGTCCCCCCTCGTCCTTCTCTTTGTTAAACTAGACATACCCAATTCCAGCAACCGTTCCTTATATGTTTTAGCCTCCAGTCCCCTAATCATCTTCGTTGCTCTTCTCTGTACTTTTTCTAGAGCCTCAACATCTTTTTTGTATAGTGGTAACCAGAACTGGATGTAATATTCCAAGTGTGGCCTCAGTAGAGCAACCTATACAGTTTATCATGACTGTTTAGGTTGCTGCAGAAAAGAAATAAATCTTCTTGTGGACATGTAGCCACACACAATCTTGTAGTTTCATCCAAAGTTGTTCTTTCTCATCTTTGTCACATCCAGTTTTGGGGTCATAGGCCAAAAATAGATAATCAATGGGCAGCAGCATCAATGGCAGCTAATAGGAGATAGTTAAATTGTTGCTGGACCTCTCCTATCCAGAGAACTCTGCATGGTAACATTTACTAGATGACCTTGAATAGAAATTGTCTAGCCTATGGAGAAGGCTTAGAAGTAGCCTATGTCACCATGATTTACACTAACTAACCTTCAGGCATGTACTTAAAATAGGGATATAAATGTTATAATTACATACCAGATATATATCAGAAGGCATGCAAATGGGACATGCCAGATGTTCAGATATAAAGCCAAATATTGGCCAAATGTTTAATGTCTATGCAAATAGTCTGAGGAATTTGGAGATTAATCCGGATAAATATTCAGAAAGGGGCGTGTTTAACCAGTTTAAAGGAAGATCTGTTTCATGAAATTATTTCTTTTTACAGAAACGATTCAACAATGTCCTCCCTCCCCTATTTAAGCAAGACCAAAGAACTAAATCAAAACAGCGTTTGTCTTCTTTGCAAGTTCAATAAGCAACTTAAACTCGCATTTGTAAGTCAAGATGAAATATTAGCACTAGACAGAACAAAGCGATTTAAAATCTGTGTTCCGTTTCCCAAGCATTCTGTTTAAGCTGCTTCACTTTGATTCGGAAATTAGATTCAAAACGGTAATAATATATAGTAGCTTTGCCTTTGTTTTTTTCCAACTCCGTCTTCTGCACGCTTGAAAAAGAGATGAAAAGTTGTGTAATCAGCTCTGATTTAATTTTCTGAATAATGTTCAGAAAGGTCTAGAGATTTACCTTTTGAAACAACGCACGGTCTTCAGTTTCATAAGCTGAAATTAAAATAATAATAATAATAATAATAATAATAACAACAACAACAACAACAACAACAACAATAATAATAATAATAATAATAATAATAATAATAATAATAATAATAATAGTAATAAATCCTTCCTTTGACTATTGACAAAGGTGACCTGCATACCTTAAATGTTGTTTATTGTTTATAATCGCAGCTACTTTCACCTGCATAGAAACAGTATAACATTGTATATTTTATTATGCATTGAGATGAAAATAATGAGGCGATTCAGAAAGACTCTACTTCGGATATTAAGACAAGACAGGCTATCAAAGGGCAACTAATTAGATTTAGTGACAAACAATGAGGGTCAAGTATAAAAGAACGAAGGGGTCTATTTGCATGCAATGTTTTTATTTTCATTGATGCAGTGTTAAAAAAAAACAACCTTATATGAAGAAAACACTGAATTTTCTTGGATGCTTCTGCACAGATTAGCATTTCAAGGACAAAGCTCGCTACCGTCAATTTCTCAAAGTTTCTATTCCGGTTAATTTGTCTTCCATGCCACAGGTAGATATTTCTGACTGTTACTGATGAGAAATTCATTCCCTTGGAATTTTTATCCAACGTTATGATGAATTGCACTTTGGAGAAGTTATAGCAGAGTCAGCAGCGCAGGAGTGCTGAAATCCATACTTTCGCTGAATCTGGCAGCCCAGCTCTCAGCTGGCACACAAAAATAATGCATTTTGAAATGTATATATTCAGAGGAAATAAAAACTCCACAAGAGCCTTAAAATCTGGCTCTACCAATTGGGTCCCAAGGGGGAATACTCCACCCTGCATATGGACAGTCTGAAATGGTATAGGGTTTCCTGCCTGATTCCTGAAAATGGCTGTCCATTTTCTTCTTAAAAACTTCCAGTGTTGGAGCATTTACCGCTTCTGGAGGCAGGTTGTGCCACTGGTTAATTGTTCTAACTGTCAGGAAGTTTCTCCTTAGTTCTAGCTTGATTCTCTCCTTGATGAGTTTCCATCCATTGCTTTTTGTCCTGCCTTCAGGCGCTTTGGAAAATAGCTTGACTCCCTCTTCTCTGTGGCAGCCCCTGAGATACTGGAAGACTGCTATCCTGTCCCCCCTCATCCTTCTCTTCGTTAAACTAGACGTACCCAATTTCATCAACCTTTCCTTATATGTTTTAACCTCCAGTCCCCTAATCATCTTCGTTGCTCTTCTCTGTACTCTTTCTAGAGTCTTTTTTACATCGTGGTGACCAAAACTGGATGCAGTATTCCAAGTGTGGCCTTACCAAGGCATTGTAAAGTGGTATTAATACTACACGTGATCTTGATTCTATCCCTCTGTTAATGCAGCCTAGCACTGTGTTGGCCTTTTTGGCAGCTGCAGCACACTGCTGGCTCATATTTAGGTGATTGTCCACTAGGACTCCGAGGTCCCTCTCACAGTTACTGCTGTTGAGCAAGGTACCCCCTATACTGTACCTGTGCATTTGGTTTTTCTTGCCTAAATGTAGAACCTTGCTTTTTTCATCATTGAATTTCATTTTGTTAGATAGCGCCCAGTGTTCAAGTCTGTCCAGATCCTCCTGTATCCTAAGCCTGTCTTCTGGAGGGTTGGCTATTCCTGCCGGCTTTGGTGTCATCTGCAAATTTGATGAGTTCCCCATCTATCCCCTCTTCCAAATTGTTGATGAAGATGTTGAAGAGCTGCTTTCAATTCTTCACCATGCCCCTTTCTTTTTCTTAGTCACATCAGCCCCACCCAACTATACCTTCCTTGCTCTTTCCTTTCCTCTCAATCTCCTTTTTTCATGTCTTTTGTGATTCAATGCTCATTCAATTTCTCTGTATACTCCAATCACTTCAAAACACATTCCTGCTGCACATTTCTTTTTATGCCCAATCCACTTTCGTTTAATGCCCTTTGATTCTTGATATCTTCTGACTTTGCCACACGATTCTTAAGGGCCTATTCCCACGGCGTTCAATACGCTTTGATTTTACTTATCCAACTCATACTTCTGTATGATGAAAGTGGGCGAAAGCAGTCGCTTATACATGCAAGGGTTGAAGTGAAATTTGTATAAAATGCTAAAAATGTGCACCATACATTTGTAAAACGCACACGGGAAAATACACATAATCTTACATGTGATTATGTGTGCCTTATTATTTTATTACTTTCATCTGTTTTTATTTTATTTTTTAAAAAAGCTAAGATATTGGAAGCTACTTGAATGTATCAGATTCTCTTTATTTTGACTTAAAATCCCTACCCTGCCCCTTGAACTGAACATGAGAAATATTTGTCAGATAGAATATGGGAGATGTATTATTTGCAGTTCAGTACTCTGTTATCTCACATCTTCTTACAGCTCTCTCTTGTGAGATGAAATTCATATCCCAAATTTTGGTTAATCAGATTTCTTTTCTTTTTTAAAAAATCCTATTCCCCATCTTTAGGGAGAGATCTGCAACTGCTATCATTTTAGACTTGCTAGGGAAAGATAACCAAATTCTTGTGAGTTTATGAAATGTGATTGTCATGGTTCCGACAGATGAAACTCTTCAAAGAACTTTGAGGCATTGTTTACCTTAAAGAATCTTTATTTGAGTAGCATAACATCGGCACGAACACAGTTGAAGCCAAAAACTGGATTCCCCTCCCCTGAGCACATAGTATCAAAGCACAATTCCCCCCTCCAATTAACCGTCATAAATCACATTCCCCAATTAGTTTGAAATGCAGGTTTTCCCTTCAGTTCTCCAGCCGCCAATTCTTATCATCTTTTATTTCAATAGCCTTGGTTCACACACTAGGTCCAGTATTGTTATGTCTAGCTAAACTCTCATGCACATTCCTCCCCCCAGCATCATCTAACTCTAACTCTAACTCGAAGAGTAAAACATAAGAAGAAAACGGTTGCATCTCCAACTGTTGTAAAAGCAAAAACATCCGATGTTAGCAATGTTGACAGTCATCTTTCTGGGCAGTGTGGAATTACTTCGCTCCATTTGTGGTGTATTTTCTGTCCCAATCAAGCTTTATAAATGATCTGCTTTGGTCTGAAACAGAAGAATATTGTCCAGATGTTTCAATCTCTGTATGTTATAATTTGGATTCTGCCTGTCTTACAAATAAATATCATGTTCCATACTTGGATGCTAGAAAGATCTTCCCCACGTACTGTGTATACATGTTTACCCAGAGATTAGAGAAAGCTCTGAAAAACTTTCTCTAGAACAGGGGTAGGCAACCTTGGCTCTTTTGTGACTCGTGGACTTCAACTCCCACAATTCCTGAGCCAGCCATGCTGAGGGGAAAGGGAGAGGTTTCCAAGCTGAGCCATGCTGGCTCAGGAATTCTGGGAGTTGAAGTCCACGAGTCATAAAAGAGCCAAGGTTGCCTACCCCTGCTCTAGAAGTTCTGTAGAAGTTCGCCATTTATATGTAATCAGTGTGAGATTGAAGGATTATCAGCCACACAAATAAGGCCAGAAGTTCTACTTTGAAAATATTTATTTATCAAAGCCACATACAACAAAGAGGATCTGACAGTCTAATTGATCTCACAAGACTGAACGTGTGTATTCCTACCTGGCTGTCACACTAGTCTAAATATCTTGTTCAGGTTTTGTGTCTGAGTAAGGTCTTCAATTCTATCCAAGTAAAGAAATACTAGCAAACCTGCTCAAGAGGAATATTAAATCCTCTTCTCACCAAGAGCCTCTTCTTATTTAGATGGATGTTCAGTTTATTGAGTCACATTTAATCCATCACCATCGCAAGTTCTGATTCGGTATCTCTACCTCCTCGTTTATGCATGATGGATACTACCTCATCCTGCATCTAGAAATGGTCTCACTCAATATTTTTCATGCACATAGAAAACTGGGCTGCAGGAATTTGACGGTCACTAGATGGCGTAAAGAGTTAGAATTTTGTAGGGTTTTTGCTTCTGCTGACATCTAGTGGCTGTTCAGACTTTTGTACTCAGACCTGCTGGCTTTGCTAAGAAGAAACATTATCATGGAGCACACACTCTTCATGGAAATGGTCACTAAAAAGAACCGGATTTCTGGAAAATTTTGCTAGAAACTCCTGGCTGACTGAGTTGATCTTTCCAGGAAGAAAACGCTGGTGCTGTTATTTTGACTGGGTTGCCATTAGCGTGGGATGTACAAGCATCTGTCTGTCAGATTGTGTAATGATGCAGAATTATGCATCATTGCACTGCTGACTGTGAATTTGTGAAGCAGTACACCTTGGGAAGATACGAGGGAAAAGGATATGTGAATAGGGGGAATGGGATTAAATGTTGCAGGATTCTAATAGTGACCTATTTTTTTTTAAAAAAAAAACTGGTTTATATTTATGTTTGCTACTCTCTCTCCCTCTCTCTTCACTTCCCATATGCACACAAATAATGCATATGAGCTGAAATGGTTTCCAATTACCCAATTTGGGGATTTATTTTGACTTGCCAATCTGCCCCACAACCCTTCAATTTTGTTAGATAGCGCCCAGTCTGTCCAGATTCTCCTGTATCCTAAGCCTGTCTTCTGGAGTGTTGGCTATTCCTGCCAGCTTGGTGTCATCTGCACATTTGATGAGTTCCCCATCTATCCCCTCATCCAAATCATTGATGAAGATGTTGAAGAGCACTGGGCCCAGAACAGAGCCCTGGTGCACCCCACTACACACTTCCCTTCGTGTAGATACAGTTCCACTGAGGGTCCCACACTGAGTATGGCTGGTCAGCCAGCTACGAATCCATCTGGTGATGATGCTGTCTAACCCACATTTTTCTATGTGGTTGCACTGGTGCATCGTCTCACAAAATGCATACTGACAGAAAATGTTTTTTTTAAACAATATGAGAACTCCTATTGTGGATCTGAATGAGGTCTAAAACTCCATGTATTTAAATGTTTTTAATCTACTCCATCTGGGAGGTGTGAGTCATGTTCCTTTGTCAGAGTTCAAAACTCGGAGTTCCCCAGGCATTCCTTGTGTTTATTCATATGATTGTCCATTTACATGTAGTCAGACATAATCTACAAGCATTAAAAACTGATTTAATGTGTATTATGAACAAGCAGCTCAAGGTTTTGTTGGCGGATGGGGGTGGAATGGGCTGGAGGTGGGACGGAACCAGCTTTTTCCTATCCTAAACAGGTGTTGGACAATTTGCACTGTGTCTAGTAGTTTATGTAATGAAGCAATTTTACTTCCCAGTGAGCATCTTTAGAGAATCTGCTTTTGCTAATGATTTCCCTTTGGACAACTTTGTTTACTAAACATTTTAATTTGTTGAATCCTTTCCTATTTTCGCATGCAGTGAAGCTTACACAAACAACCAAGTGTGTGTTATGAACTGCCAGGGAAGGTAAAAATTGCCTGCTGGAGGTTTATCTTAAAGATACAAGCATCTTAAAGGTGGAGCAGAATGCGTAGAAGTTTTAATTCCAGGTATAACTCATTTAGACAGTTAAATTGACTTGTAATGCCCCTAAGACAGGAGGAATAATATTCAGAACCTATTTTTTTTGTTACTTATTCTAAGTAGTCACCCAGATTAATAACCTCAAAAGAGGACCTTGAGGAATTAAATTTATGTGCATTCCTAAGAAAGGGATTTGTCAAAGTGCCTGGAATATATAACGATTATAAGAAGGAAGATTTATCATTTGAGTCGAGAAAATTGGGGTAGTCCATAATCCCCAAAGCGTGTTCACCTGTGAAAAATCTGGTGTTTCTATGAATGTTGCAAATTAGGGACAGTGTTCGACACATTTTTCAACTTCGTTCAGGCAACAGAAAGATGTCTTTGAACATGACTCAGTTTGTGTGGTTGTGCTCTGTAGTAATTTCAGGAACAGACTCTTGTGAGCAACAAGCAATATGTTGGCATTACAAGGGAAAGTTTTCCTTTGATTGACAGAAAGTTTTCTCTCTCTTTTTCGAAAACGTCACGGACAATCTCATTTGAAACTTTAAAAAAAAATTATTCGAAAGATTAAAACACAGATCAATAAGGATAAAACAAAACTAGGCAAAAGCATTAAAAATGTGAATTAAAAGGACAAACTCCTTCATGGATTAGTGCCTTGTCGTGGCGAAGGGGCTTGCGTCACTCAGATCACCACAGATGGGGACTGCAGCCAAGAAATTAAAAGACGCTTGCTCCTGGGGAGGAAAGCTATGGCAAATCTAGACAGCATACTAAAAAGCAGAGACATCACCCTGCCAACAAAAGTACATATAGTCAAGGCCATGGTTTTCCCAGTTGCAATGTATGGCTGTGAAAGTTGGACCATAAGAAAGGCTGAGCGCCAGAGAATTGAGGCCTTTGAAATATGGTGCTGGAGAAGACTCCTGCGAGTCCCCTCTCTACTAGGACTAAGGATCACCACTAGAATTTAAGCTAAGGATGAGTATCAAAAACTATGGTCAACACAACACCCATCCCTGAATGGAGGCGAACACCGTAGTAAAGCCCAATCCATATTTCTAAAAGACTACTCTGATTTTGGAAGGTGATGAATTTGAAATATAGATAAATCCAAATATTGGATTTGGTACTTGTCCATGTTTCAAATTATCATTTAAGAATAGTTCTGGAGTTCTGATTCTTTTCTCTTGCACTTTTTTAAAGGAATATATCCGAAAAAGCTTTTGTTCTAAGCATCTTTTCATAGCTTCAGCTTTGTCTTCTTCTTAGAGTCCCAAATTTCCTGTCTGTACATTGGATACACTCTCTATTTTTTTAGCTCTTCGTTGCTGTCTTTGTTATCTCTCTCCTTCTCTCCCCCTCAAAAAATTCACACTAGAGTTGTTTCTTTTTTTTAAAAAAAAGATGGAACTTATTTTAACAATACTTCAACAGATTTTTGTTTTTATGTATCTTGGGAGTCAAAAGCTGCTGGGTGCGAAAGGAGAGGTTTGAAGGTTTAAGATGTAAAGATTAGAAAGGAGAAAGCAAAAATATGTGTACACATGGAATTTCTCTTAGATCCCCTGTTTCCACCATGCTGACTTAAAATACTGTACTTTGTGTTATGCATGTTGGACACCAAAACGTTTGTGACACTTCAAATCCTAAACATGAGAAAAGGGATCAATACTGATTCTAATCAGAATGAATGGCACTATCTCAAAGCTCTCTCTTTCTTTCTTTTTCAAGATCTGCTTATCCTCATGTTCAGACATGAATAGACATTTCACTCAGCTGCAGTGGTGGGCACACAGCAGAGAACATGGGAGCAACAGTTTTTGTGATGACCCAGGGCACAGCACAGAGGCAATGCAGTCAGCTGGCAATTCAAGCAGTTCTTTTGTTGCTCCAAATTTTCCCCAAATGCTCCCACATTTGCTGGCAAGCCTCCAACAAAAGAATACACACACACACACTTTCAGCCGACTCGGGCTGAAAGTAGGTTCAAATACAGTCTGATTAGCATAAGAAAGTACTCAAGGCCATAGAGATAACAAGGAAGAAAACATAAACTTAACTAGTCTGTTTGAATCCTAGCTTGTCTGAGCAGTTTTCAAAAGAGAGAATCCGAAATACAGTCCGAGGTCTTTCAACATACAAGTAATGTGGTCAGTCAATCCAATAGTTCGAGTTTCCAGGTTTCCAAGCAGAAGTCACAGAACAAGAGATCAGCAACAACACACACAAAACTCCAAGGAATCAGCATTTGTTCCCGACAAATGCCTCTCCCCACAGCATCTCCTTAAGTCTCAGTCTCCAGGTGTGCCTTGTGGAGAGGGGCGGGACACTCTCCTGCCTCGGCCTGCTCTTCCGCACATTCCTCTGAAGCCACAGACCCCTCTCCCTCGACCTCCATTGGGTCCCCCGTTCCAGCTCATTTTCCTCTGCAGATTCAGGCTCCGACGGAGGCATGACAGTTTTCAACTTCCACACTGGGGTGTTAGTATGTAAATGAATGTCTGCAGAGTAGAAAACCCAGTACTCGTTTTCATTGTTTTTATCCCTCCGCTGTCCCTTGTTTGATTGTACTGTGTTTTTGGAAACACATTTCAGGAACACTGTTCAGTAAATCAATTTCCATACTTCCATTGCTTTGCTATCATTGCCTGAAAACTACTTGAACCTGTTCATGAAATCACCCCAAATTAAACTTGACTCCAAGGAGACTTTACAAGTGAATGGAATAACGTGCAGCCATCACTGTAATTCTGAGACGCTTCTAAATTCTGCACGATATTCTCACCAGGAAACCAAAGGAACCCTTTTTTCCCCTAGCTAAAAACTCTTTCAGAGGCCCATCAAGTAAAAGCTTATTTTGAGCAATGGCCCCCTTTATTTCATAAATCACTTGTTGTGTTGCCATAGCATTCAGTCTAGGAGTGTTAAATCAGTTATTATTACTGAGTGGAGGAAGAATACATTACAGCTTTTTGGGCAGAACATGTATCAGTGAGATATTGATCGGCCTATGATAAAAAAAGAAAAGAAAAGAATGTGCTGAATAGGTTTGGAAATAAAAAAAAGGCACATTATCTGCAGTTTGTGCTAAAATAACTCTCAATCTTAGAAAAAGACTTGAAGTTGCATCTCTCTTTGTAATCTCTGAGACCAGTGGCCAGACACCGATTCAGAAGATAATGCTCCAAAGCAGTGTCTGCTTTCAGATTTATTGACATCCTAACAGCCTCATTGTTTCATGATAACAATAATGGCATTTAAGGGATGGACTGAGTGGCGTTGACATCCTTGGGCAGAAAGAGGTTCTAAATCTATCCGACTTTGTTGGTGTTTTCTTTGAAAACATTTTGCTTCTTGCTGAAGAAGCTTCTTGGATGACAAGTGAAATGTTTTCAAAGAAAACACCAAGAACATCCATTGTTTTTTCGAAAAATACCTTTGGGACAACCATGCTGGGCTGCATTAACAGAGGGACAGAGTCAAGATCACGCAAAGTAATTAATACCACTCTACAATGCCTTGGTAAGGCCACCCTTGGAATACTGCATCCAGTTTGGGTCAGCACGATGTAAAAAAGATGTTGAGACTCTAGAAATAAGTACAGAGAAGAACAACAAAGATTCTTCATATGTTTTAGTCTCCAGGCCTTGGATCATCTAAGTTGCTCTTCTCTGAACTTTTTCCAAAGTCTCAACATCCTTTTTTTTTTNTTCTTCAAAGTCCATACTTTGGCTTCCATACTATGTCATAGGGGTATACCGTTTCCTGCAGGATTCTGATCAGTAAATAATGCCTTTGAGTCAGTCTTGACTCCTATTGTAGTAACTGTTTGGATTAGTCCTGCAGCTTTCTTGACTTGCCGTTGACATCTTCTCAGGGCTGAGAAAGTGACTGACCCCCAATCACTCCGCTGGTTTAAGATGAGACTGAAATTCACAATAATTTTCTGGCTTCTAGCCTGGCGCCTTACCCACGACATCAAATTGGCTCCAAATATTTATCATTACTCAAGCTGTAACATTTACATAGCAACATAAATACAGCATCTAACTGTTAGGGTGTTGTTGTTTAATGCAAGCTATAAGGGATTCATTAAAAAAAATACTTGCTTTACTAACAAAAAAAAAAGTTCAAACCGAATTCATGGCTTTTAAACAAGAAAATCCTTTTTTCACTTGTGCTCAGTGGTGAGATTCAGCCAGTTCGCACCAGTTCGGCAGAACCGGTAGCTAATTTTTTGTCGCCCAGGCCCAGAATGGACTTCCGGAAGCGGCATCCACACAGAGAACCGGTTGTTCACATATTTGAATCCCACCGCTGGCTGTGCTCCCTTGGAAAGCGTGCTTACAACAATTTGTGTTTCTGTGTAATTCCACGTAGACTTACTCTGATTATTCTTAAAGTAGTATCAATTACCTAAAGTGGTTCAGTCAGGACTCTACCACTTTATTCGGCTAAGCAGGGAAATTTAAGCTGGTGAGTCACTCAGTAACAGCATGGGATCACTCTCAGCCAAGATCTACTGCATGCAACAGTATTGATGTATGCAGCGCGTTCCTTGACACCGGATTTCATGAATTTTAGATAAAGTGTGAAGCCTGTTGCTCCTCATGCATGATGGATAACTAAGTAAAAGCAATTTAAAAAGTTCTCCCTGTCCCTACTTCTTAGAATAAGGCGATTTTTTATTTAGTGGGGGTATTCGTAGTTGCTTATCCTTCTCCTCTCCTTAAGAAAAGCAATAGTACTACACGTACTAATGGCAGCAAGAATTGTATTTGCCCAGCATTGGAAAAATGAAAGCTTACCAGCTGAAGAAGTATTAATTAAGAAAAATTCTAGAGTGTGCAGAAATGGATAGATTGACTTTAAAGAGAAAAGAGAAAGAAGACTCAGTGTACTTTAGAACAAGGGATAATTTCTATCCATGGCTAGAAAGACAAATTAGAGAGAAAGGAACGTGATATGTAATTTTGAATACATATTGGCAAGATTGAGTGATTAGTTAACATATTGCTTATGATAATTAACTATTTTCTATCATTGTTTGTTAAACACATGAACCCGGACATTATGCTGTTTGCTAAATGTTGAGAATGTTACTTGGAAAAACCCCAACCCTGACCCTAATCTTAATCCTAACCCTATCCTTAAGCCTAACCCCAACCCTACCTTATTCCTAACCCCATAAAAATTAATAAAATCTATACAAAAAAAAGGGAAAGCGATAGCTGGCTTTGCGGGTAGAATTCACGACTGCTCCTCTGCCATCTCCTTCTCTTTTCACGTTCCATCTTTCCCAACATCGGGGTCTTCACCCAGGAGTTCTCTCTTCTCATCTGGTAGTCAAAATATTTGAACCTCCTCTTCAGTGTTGATACTTACTCCAGACAAAAAGAAAATGGAAGTTCACAGATGGTCCAAGTGGATCCTTCTACTTCGCCCCGTAATAGTAGCCAGAATAATATCAGACACACACACACACACACACACACACACACACTATTTACTAAGCCCCTGACTGGGACTGACTGATCTTCTTCTGACTCCCAATTCATCCAAGACCTGTTTTCCACTGGAATGGCCATCATAATAAGCTACGCAGCTCCCATTTAAGGAACTTACTTATGAATATGATTTTGAGAAAATGGTGGTGAAGGCACAAGAGATCATTAGAAGTCTTGTATTTTCTTCTTAAAGAAAAAATATTCCAGTAAATTTCTAATAAAAGTGTGTGTCCTTCATCAAACAGTCACTAGGCATTGAACTCATCTGTGTGCGTTTAACTGGTTCATTGATCAAAATGTATTCCATGCATTATTTCATCATTTGAGGTTAAATTGAATGTGGGAATATCCAGGCTATATCCAGTCTTCAACTGGTGTAGTTCAATACTTGGCTCCACTATGTTGCTTAGATTTTCTCTTTAAAGGCCAGTTGCCCTGGAAATAATTATTGATCAATAAATAGTTGCCATTTCAGTGGAACTCTAGCTAAATAGGTATTTCTCTCAACCAGTTGGAAGGATGGGAGGGAGGGAGGAAGGGTGGAAGGAAGGAAGGAAGGAAGGAAGGGAGGGAGGGAGGGAGGGAGG
>NW_015389220.1:126747-129240 GCF_001527695.2 Protobothrops mucrosquamatus
CTTCTTCTTCTTCTTCTTCTTCTTCTTCTTCTTCTTCTTCTTCTTCTTCTTCTTCTTCTTCTTCTTCTTCTTCTTCTTCTTCTTCTTCTCCTTCTCCTCCTCCTCCTCCTCCTCCTCCTAATAATAATAATAATAATAATAATAATAATAATAACCTCTGAAAATCTCAAATAGGCAATAGACTTCCCTGAAATACAAAGACGCTTCTTCAAACATTGACCCACCAACCTTGCAAATGAACTGACCAATCTGCCTTCCTTTATGGGGTTAAGATTAATTCAGGCCATATTTTTTGTTTACCTTCATCCTTGATTTTCTCCGGTGTTCCTCCTTGTTGTCTCGTGTGAATCTTCTGGGCAACAGTTCCCACCAAAGACTTCCCAGGCAAGAATAGACCAGGAGTCTGGAAATCAATCAGTGCCTGAGGGAGCTGTTTTCACTTCTTTTTGAGCACTTCCAGATGACTCCAACTGCAAATCGCAGGTGACATAATTGCTAATGGGTCTGAAAAAGTGCATGCCGTGAGCAAAAGTGCCTCTCTCATCCTTTTCAGCTCCATTAAAGTTCCTGTCTTCGGCCTACCAATAGGAGAACCGTAGGCTGAATCCGCTTCCTGATTTATAGCGAGTACCTTTCCATAGTTCCTTCGCCAGTGACTGCATTGTTTAATCATATGCCAAAAGCATTGTGAGCTCTGACATAAATGAAGGTGAGTTGCAGGTTTTGGCTGTTGTTGTCAAGAAAAATTTAAGGTCTATGAAAAATTAATCAGCAAACAAAACAGAGAAGGGAGGAAAAAAATATCCTGCATGCTGGACCAAAAAAAGATTTCCCCCTTATTTTTCTTCTTGAAGTGCAAGTTATTAATTTTTATGTCTTTACATATATTACTTCGGTATCTGTTTATGTGTGCGGACCATTAAAAATAAACCCTATAACACATTTTCTATGGGCTGCATATAATTTTCGTAGAATAAATTAGTACATTTATATGATTAAAGGTTCTTGGAGGCACGAAAGCTATTTGAATTAATGACTCTGGTATTTAAATAGATGTTTTCAAACACATTTTTCACAAGGCCGACATTCTGGGGCCTTGTGTGCTCACCTGTGCGTAGGCAAGGGAGGCCTGTCTGCCTGGGTTTTCAATCCTTCTAAAATTTTCTCTCTAATATAACAAATCCCATTCTACTCTTCTGAAGCATGAGGACTCTCACCTAGATTTGCATGGTGTACCAGCAGCCACACAAAGACATGCCTTTTCGAAAGGGGTGGGGTTGTGCGCTTTTTAAATATTGGAATGGATAGATTAAGACAGGGCTTTTCAACCAGTGGTACGGGTACCACTTGTGGTACATTGGCACCTGGCAGGTGGTATGCGAACATCCTAGAAAAGTGGTAGCAGGGGAGGAACTAGTGGCAGCACCACACAAGCCTGAGCGAGAGATGGCTGGAGCTGCAGGGCTGTCAGGGCTCAGTGGAAGTGCCAGGATCAGCACCAGGCTCCAGCTGGAGCTCGGCGCTGATCCTGGTGCTTCTGCTGAGCCCAGAAGAAGCGCCGATCAGCTGGAATGTTGCAACCTCGCTAGAGTCTTGTGATTTACATTCAGATGCTTGGCAACTGATTCATATTTATGATGGTCACAGTGTCCCTGGGTCATCTGAAATGACCAAAACCTGCTGCAACCACCCAGCAGACAGGGGGGAATAAAAACCAAACACCCCCTCACCCCACCCCCACTGCCAATCCTTAACAGAAATGCTCACAACAATGGAAACCTTGGACAGGAGGAAGAGCTCCACCAGGTGGGCAGGCAGGTGTCTTGCTCGGCTGTGGCTTGGGGGGCACTTTTTTCAGTGCCATTGTAACTTCGAACAGTCACTAAGCGAACTGTTGTAAGTCGAGGACTACCTGTACTTTATCACTTTTTTCTTTTCTTTTTTTAGTCATCAGGTTTTTGACACCTTGCTAGGCGGCTGGTGGTACTCGGATATTGCCATATCCTAAAAGTGGTACAATGGGTGAAAAGGTTGAAAAGCCCTGGGTTAAGACACCCTTTCCAACCTCTGAAAAGCAAAACAAGCAAAAAAAAAAAAGGAGAGCAACATCTGAGGTTTGATCTAATTTGAAGGAGGGTCCAAAAGCAGTGATTCCCAACCAGGGTGCAAGACGATATTCCAGGGGGTGCAAAAACTTGGGTTTTCAAAATTATAGTGTATATGCATAATCTGTTGCCATTATTTCGAACTTTTGTAAGGGGTGCGAGAATATATCAGAAGCGTTCTAGGGGTACGGAGGCCGTACGGGTCTGGATGGGAAGGAACAGACTCAGACTCAACCCTTCCAAGACCGAGTGGCTGTGGCTGCCGGCGCCCCGGCATAGTCAGTTGGTTCCATCGCTGTCTATAGGGGGCGAATCCTTGGCCCCCTCAGAGAGGGTGCGCAATCTGGGAGTCCTCCTGGATCCACGGCTGACACTGGAAGATCATTTG
>NW_015389220.1:130278-133751 GCF_001527695.2 Protobothrops mucrosquamatus
GGCCTGACCTAGGGTGAGTTTTAAATAGGGACAATTTTTAACGATTTTAAAGAGCCACAGCTACCAATATTTGGGTTTTAATTGGTTTTTAGTAGGGGAAATTTTTTGTATGATGTTTTAATATGCTGTGAGCCGCCCTGAGTCCCATGGGGAGAAGGGCGGCATATAAATCCTGTTAAATAAATAAATAAATAAATAGAAAAGTTTGGGAGCCACTGGTGTAGGAGAAGGACAGACAGAGCTAGGAGAGGAGTCAAGAGAGTAATCAGCCTAGATTTCCGGTTTGCCATCGTGGACACCGCGGACGCTGGAAGGCAAGCTCCGTCTTCTGCGTTCGGTTTTGTTCTGCTGGGGGACCCTGGAAAGGGTCAAAAGCCACCCTGTAGGGGCGACAAGCAAGGAGGGGACCCCCGCTTGATTGTGGGAGGGCAGAAGCCCTTCTGCTCAATCTGGGGTAGCCCTCCAAACCGGCGGAGGAAAGACCGGCCATAGTAATATGGCCCGCCATTAGGCTGCAGACAGCCGAAGTCAAACTCACCACCAAGCACTTCAAAAGCAATGCAGATGAAACTGGGTGAGATCCGATCTTCTCTTTATCCTAAGTATTTTCTTTTCCTGTAAAAGCTGCCCAAAGTATCTTTCCCCCTATGAGGAAAGAGGGAAGGGAATTTCTATCCCATCCTCTAAGAACAGTGGTGATTGACTACCCAGGGGAATTAAAGCACTAAAATAACAACTTTAATTTAATTGGATTTATATGTTCCTGAAACTTGGGGACCAAAAATTTTCTTATTTTTATTAGAGACTTTTGTTTTTATCTACAAAAAAGAAATAAAATTGGAAAAAGGATTATAAAAATTTTGGACTTAAAAAACTTTAAATGGCATCGGTGACATCTTGCGGTGATGTTTGGTATTACAACTTGTTATTTCCTAAAAGAGACTTGGCTCAAAGCCCAAACTTTAGATAAGATTCTTTTGACCTGTGAGAAACTCAGCTGTAAAGAGAACATCTGGGCAGCATATCTGGCCTACTTGAACTATGAATCTAAACCTTTACTGACTTTCAGAGTTATATGTGGGGAATTGTCTTCCTATCTCTTTATTTGAGGAACATTGGTTACTATATGAGATGATGAAATACCTTGGACTATAAAATCTTGCTTGATAAATGACCTCTACTATAAAGACTATCTATAAACACATGAAAGAGAGGTCCCATACTTAGTTATAAAATTATTTTAACCTCTGATTTTAAAGTCCTCAATTTAACACATTATTAAAAGAATATGGATGAAGACCAGGAAAAGATCCTTTCCATGTTGAAAGCAATACATGAAACCATTCTTTCAGCTTGTGATAAAATAAGATCTAACATAAAAGAACAAGATGCCAGCTTAGATACACAAACCCAAACTTTGACTATAACCAAAGAACTAACAACGCAGAATATAACAGAAAAAGTGGAACAATCACACATTAAGACAGAGGACTCAATTGACCAACAAATACAGTTAATGCAAAACCCAAAAAAGGATTTTCTTGTGTGTACATCATAACAGCTGCCTAGGGACAAATAATATTCCCAGGACTACACTTCAAGGTGGATCTCTGTTTTCTCGATATTTCAACCACACCCCAGTTCTGTTTTAGACTTTTTTTTTGTTTACTTCTATTTCCCAAGGGATTATGAGTTCTGTTTCTCTCTGTGCTAACTTTGATTTGATTGTTCTGTGTATAACAGCTTGTTCATTTTTCTTTCTCAGTGCCTACCCATTCAGACCTTGATACATCTACCTCCTTTCCCCAACTGTTATGTTTGTTACCTTGTAACATACATAAAAAATACAAAGAAAGATAAATAGCTATGTTAGCTATTTTGGGATATACCAGGTTCGTATCGAGTATAGTCAGCTCTTAATCTTGGTTACTTTGTTTAAAAAAATCTACTTATGTAAACCAATTACAATTTACTTCTAGAAATGGTAAGGCCATACTTGGAATACTGCATCCAGTTTTGGTCACCATGATGTAAACCAGATGTTGAGGCTCTAGAAAGAGTACAGAGAAGAGCAACAAAGATGATTAGAGGGCTGGAGGTTAAAACATATAAGGAACGGTTGATGGAATTGGGTATGTCTAGTTTAATGAAGAGAAGGACGAGGGGGGACATGATAGCAATGTTCCAGTATCTCAGGGGCTGCCCCAAAGAAGAGGGAGTCAAGCTATTCTCCAAAGTGCCTGAAGGCAGGACAAGAAGCAACGGGTGGAAACTAATCAAGGAGAGAAGCAGCCTAGAACTAAGGAGAAACTTCCTGACAGTTAGAACAATTAACCAGTGGAACAACCTGCCTCCAGAAGTGGTGAAATACAACTTATATTATTATTTTTTTAAAAAAATCACAAAATCCCCATACCGTATTGATTCATTGTTAAACCTTGCTGCACTTTATCTATATTTTAACCTATGCTATTTTACCCAAAACTAGATCTATGGGAGTTTATATTTTTCTTCTTTATTTTGCGCTTGAACAGAACTAACAAAAGATGTTTTACCTTCTCTTAAATTAATTTAACTTTTCAACAACGGTCTTTTTATATGCATTCTATATTATATGCATTCTATTATACATGCATCCTTCAGGGCACGTGTTTGTTTGTAACATGTTTCCATCCGCTGTATATATATTTGTAATATAATTCAGCCTTCCATATTTTCTAAATCTTGGGATTGCTCTTTGAAAATAATAAACACCACAACTCAAATATCTCCAGTCTCTGCCCTTCAGGGTCACAACTGACTTCTGAGATTTAACTTGGGTGGTTATCTCTCTATTTCTCAAAATATCAATGTTTTTATCAGTACTCCTATGGCCCTTTAGAAATCCTCAATCAAATAGAATTCTTTATTGCCCAAGTGTGATTGGACACACAAGGAATTGGTCTCAGTGTACGTGCAAACAACAGAACAATAGGCCATAGACCATAAATCATAGTTACAATCCTTAATCACCATTAATGATTAATTAATTAATCATCATTCATCATAAGATACAAACAACAAGTGATGAATCATAATGTACCGATCAGAGAAGACAGCAGGAAAGATGAGAAATGAGAAGATGAGAAGGATAATAGCAATAAATCTCTACTACATGAGTAAATATCTTTAGGCCTAAGACAGTGCTGTGGAAATTAGGTGTTCAGCAGAGTGATGGCCTGGGGAAAAATTTGTCTTTGTGTGTAGTTGTTTTGGCATGCAATGCCCTATAGCAGGGTCATGTAATTGTCCAAACTCACAGAAACGTGTTAACATTTTAAACTGTTGTTGCTGTTGTTAGTTGCGAAGTCGTGTCCGACCCATCGCGACCCCATGGACAACGTTCCTCCAGGTCTTCCTGTCCTCTACCATTTAAACTGTTAAGTAGGAATAAATAACTTTCCTTCTCTTTAATTTGGTGGGCATGAATTTGT
>NW_015389221.1:0-34236 GCF_001527695.2 Protobothrops mucrosquamatus
ATCAAAGGTCCTGGCCTTTTCCGTTGGCCAGCAGGAACATCCGTCCCCTCTTCCTACAAACTCATTGGATCAAGGCGACGTCTCTCGGCGCGGCATCCCGCCCCACCACATTGCTCCTCGTGAACTTCCCTCCTTCTTCTTCATAAAACCGTCGGGTCCCCTGAAAAGCCACGGTTTGACCCTGAAATCCTATTGGCTCAAGGAAGGGTCAATCTCAGCCGTTCGAAACCGGATTGCGCCAAATCTCAAACGGGCGCCCTGATTGGGCCCTATAAGGATACCCGTTCGCTCCAAGGAGTTCAATTTATTGGCAGATTTTGTGCCCATCACTCTGCTCTCTGGAAACCCATTGGGCCGGCAACCCTCGATCTTTATTTTAATTGGTAGACGTGACTTCAGTCCCAACCCTGCCCTTCGTCTTCTGGTGAACCAATAAGATTTCAGTTCCAGAAAAGAAACGAGGGGGGGGGGAGATTTTCCAACGGTCGTCTTGATCGCTCAACCAAGAGAAGCCCCGCCCTCCCTCCTTTAACGTCGAGACGGCGGAGAAGCAAAGGCTGATGGGAAAGGCCTGGTTCTGAGCCAACGCTGCCTGGGGATTGGTCAAAGGACATCTCGGCCGCAAAGCATCATGGGAGCTGTCTTGAACTTTGGCCAAGAAGAGGCCTGCAAGGCATGCTGGCTAAGAGATGGCTTATTGAGTTCATGCATGCTGGCTAAGAGATGGCTTATTGAGTTCATGCATGCTGGCTAAGAGATGGCTTATTGAGTCCATGCATGCTGGCTAAGAGATGGCTTATTGAGTTCATGCATGCTGGCTAAGAGATGGCTTATTGAGTTCATGCATGCTGGCTAAGAGATGGCTTATTGAGTCCATGCATGCTGGCTAAGAGATGGCTTATTGAGTCCATGCAACACACTAACCCTAATCTAGCCATGTGAACTGGGTCAATGCAACACACTAGAATCAGCCAGTTAACCCAGGGCTAGCCCAGAGGTTGTGTGAACCCTGCCTTCCTCTCAATTGTTTCACGGGCTCAGGAGCGGCTGCCACAGATCCAAGCCAAGCAGGGGGAGATGTGCCCCAGTGCCTGTTTCGGCTCCCCGACAGCTTTCCCTGGCTTAGGGCTGCTGTTGGAATGTGCTGGGCTCCATGCCAGCTTTTGGGCCGAGGCTGGGAAAGGAAGCAACTCAAGAAGCTGGTTTGCGTGTTGCGGAAGAGTCGCTCCAAAGTCTCACAGTCCCTCAATCAAGGCCCGGCAAAGAGTTGTGTCAAATAAAAAAAAAACGTGAATGTTTCAGGAATTTGAGTTGCTTCCCGTAGGCTTTCTTAGAAAGTCCGTGGGAAGCCCACCAAAATTGATTTTTTTTTATTGGTTCCCCATTTCTTGTGACATTAAACATATGGAGCCTGCAAAATATTGAAACTTTAAGTACATAATAAAATACTTCTTTTGGCCCACCAAGACACACAGCCAGGAAATCACAAACTACAAATAAACCTTTATTACCTATAATTGTGCCTCTACAAATAGTCCCAGACTTAACAACCATTTGTTTACTGATCATTTGAAATTACAACGGCGCTGAAAAAGGGACTTACAACTGGTCCTCGCACTTACGACCGTCACAGCATCCCATGAAGGTGCCCACAACCAGCATGTATTCATGGTTTTTGTTGCCTCCTAGCCTCACATGATCCCCGTGTACAACCTTCCCGGCCAGCTTCAGAAAAGCAGTTGGAGAAGCCAGATTTGTTTAACGGCCACGTGATTCACTTAACAGCAGCAATGCTTTGCTTACAACCATTGCGAAATCGGGTCATAAAACCGGGCATGGCTCACTCAACATCCACCTTGCTTAGCAACGGAAACTCTTGAAGGGATTTTATTGTGCTAAGTGGGAAACCTTACACTCTGGTCCCAGTTGCTAAGTCAAGCGTTACCTGTATTCGTATTCTCCCATCTACTCTACTTGGAAGGATGCCGCTTTTAACAGCTGGTGGGGTGGAAAAGCAGAAAGGAACACAGTGAAGGCTATTAAAAAGAACCTTGCTCCTTAATGAGACAGGGAGTGGGGGGGGAAAGGACAAAGTCTTCGTTTGCACCCACGGCTGTCAGCAACATTCCTGCGTCTCAGATCAGAATTTATGATTGCTCAGCAATTAATAACCTGAGATGCTTGCATAGTCAAACCTTTGCTCAACAAAAGAAAGGAAGCAAGCTTGCTCTTCAACTCAGCTTATTACTTTGATCCCTCCCTTCCTCCTTCTCCTCCCTTCCCCCCCCCCCCACAAAGCAGGGGTCCACAACCTTGGCAACTTTAAGACTTGTGGACTTCAACTCCCAGAATTCCTCAGCCAGTACACCCGCATTTTAATTCACATTTGCAGCAGGGGAATTGCGAAAGCGATGGTTTGCCTGGGGTCTGAGCCGGCTTTGGTGGATCCATAAGGCTGTGCTAGTCAAGGCCAAGCCTTCCTTAAGGGCTTTCCAGTCCTGACTTGAACCCGGAGCGAACCCAAGTCTGCCCCTCTTTCAAAGGGCTGCTCAATGCTGTCATGTTAAGGCCAGGGTGAGCCGCTATGGTCCCTTGACGACCTGGGGGACTACAATTCCCAGAGTTCCTGAGCCAACAAAGCTGAGGAATTCTGGGAGTTGAAGTCCACAAGTCTTAAAGTCATCAAGGTTGAGGACCCCTGCCCTAAAGCATTACCCAGTTAGAGTCAAAGCCGGATGGCAAGAATACTTAGCAATCCAAATCGAAGTCCGATTTCTGCTGTTGCTTTTTTTTTAATGATCTGGTTTGCGCAGATAAATAATATTATTTGCGCAGTTCTAGTCATTTTCAAGAAGCACTGGCTGGAAGGGGTATCGTTTTTAGGCAGATGGGCATAGGTAGCCCTCACCTCGCGACCACAATTGAGCCGAGATTTTACGTTGCTAAGTGAGACATTTGTTCCAGGAGTTTTGCCCCGTTTTATGACTGTTCCTGCAACGTTTTGTTAAGCGAATCGCCGCAGTTGTGAAGTTAGGAACACGGTTGTGAAGTGAATCTGGCTTCCCCATCGACTTTGTCCCCGGGACGCTGCGACCGTCGTAAATATGAACCAGGTGCCAAGCGTCTGAATTTTGATCACGTGACCCTGGGGAGGCTGCAACGGTCCTAAGCGTGGAGTCACTTTTTTCAGTGGCGGTGTAAACGTCAAAACAGTCACTCAATGAACTGTTGTAAGTCGAGGACTTACCATGCACTTACAATGTCCCTAACCTGAAAATGCATATTTTCTTTAGGGACACCCAGGCAGTAGGAGGTCAAAAGAATCTGATTTTTCTCCATTTCAATCCTCTTGATACTCTCCTTTTTATGGGTGACTGCAAGTTCAGGCTCTATAAAATAAAATAAAATAAAAATTAAAAATATATCTAGGGCAGGGAAATCCTCTGATTTTGGAGGGAAGCTATGGGGGCAGGAAAACAGCTACAACCCTGGCAGCTGATTCAAAATTCAGTCTTGGCTAAAAAAGCCTCTCCCCCCCCCCCAGCTGCAGACAGCTGGGGATGGTTGGCTGTTAAAAGCCGGATCCTGGTGGCCTCGTGGTTTAAGGGGGAGGAAATCCAGTAACTGGAAGCTTCCCCCTTAAGTAAGACTTTTGCGTCAAATTTTCCACTTGCTTTTTTTTCTCTAGCGCAGGATTTAGGATGGGTTGGGAGGTGGTTCCTGCCCCTCTCTCGTAGAGCTGGGACAGAAGATCTTGGGGGTTGTCTGAATTTTCTTCAGAATCCCAGCATCCTGGGCTGGTTAAGGAATAAATCTGGAAAAGCAAAGTGTATTTGCGAACGAAGGCAAAATAGACGTATCCCAGGATAATCTTGCAGGATCCAATCCGAGTCGATCACCGGGACTAAAGGTTTATTCTTCCAAGCTTGGAAGAAAAAAACTTTTGGTCCCGGTGACCGACTCGGATTGGATCCTGGGTCTGCATTTCTCTCCCTTCCTCATCTGGAAGTTTTTAAGAAGAAACTGGACAGCCATTTGTCCGAAATGGTATAGGGTTTCCTGCCTGAGCAGGGGGTTGGACTTGATGACCTCCAAGGTCTCTTCCAACTTTATTATTATTATTATTATTATTATTATTATTATTATTATTATTATTATTATTATTATTATTATTATTATTATTATTATCATCATCATCATCATCATCATCATCATCATCTTTTGGGAAGTATTACGAGAGTCACTGCCCATTTTTAGACCCCAAAATGTTTCCTGGATATTCCCCTCCCACCCCCAGGCCGATGAGCAAAGCCTTAGCATTTCAGCTCAAGTCACATTAATCTGCATGGGCTTCCAAGCAGGCAGAAGAGAATGTGATTGAAATATCTGACATGCTGGCCAGGGAATTCTGGGAATTGAAGTCCACACTTCTTGAAAAGGAGCCAAGGCTGAGAAATGCTGACCTAAACGTTCTAAACCTAAATGCCGGAGAAGTTGACGTCCGCAGATCTTAAACGTTCATTGGCAAGCCAGCTGGGGAATTCTGGGAGTTGAAGTCTGCACTTCTTAAAGTTCACTGGCATGCTGGCTGGGGAATCCTGGGAATTGGAAGCCCACACATTTTGAAAGTGGCCAAGGTTGAGAACACTGAGCTAAACTTTCAAGTTGGACTGGCAAGACCAGAACATCAGAGAAGTCGTCAAGATAAATAGAGAAAAGCCAGGGGCCGGGCCGGTGTCACCTTTTTTTTTTGCAAGGCCGCCGCTGTTTGCAGAAAATGTCCTCCCTAGTACAATGACTGTTAAACTCTGGAAGAGAAGCCTTTCATTTTGCCCAGCTTCAGCATTCTACCATGGGCCAATATCTCCTCCCCCCACCCCATCCCTTCCACTTGGCAGCCCCTTCTGAAAGTTGCAAGGTTAGCCAACAAAGCAAACTGAATAGCAGAACAGGCTTTGAAGAAAGGTGGAATATTAACCATATAGCAGTTAACCTGCTTGGATGTTTTTTAAAAACCAGCCAGGCATGACTGGGGGGGGGGAGGAAAGTGGGGGGGAGAGACAAGCTTTCAACCTGTCCCATGTCAACAGGAGGGGGACAACTATGCAGCCTGCCTGGCCTCTACTCCATTTTCTCAAAAGCACCAGAGAGGGTGCCCTATTTCTTTTAAATAATGTCATTAACTATTATAATTGCAATGGTAAAAATGAGAGAGAGAGAGAGAGAGAGAGAGAGAGAGAGAGAGAGAGAGAGGGAAGGAAGCATATGGTAAAGAAAAAGAAAATAAACAACTTCTGACCTTCATCACAATCAGTGTAAGCCATTTTAGTAATTGTCACCTTCTTTTAAATTGCACCAAACAATCTCTTTTTCCCATGTCTTACCTCTTATCTACAAACAAACCCATAAAGTATTATCATTTCAGTCCTGGTTTTAGCAAAAAGCCCAGTAAGGGTTGTCAAAACTAACTGTTATCTATTTTAACCTCGATCATGTAAACCAACCTTACATTCCTTCCTTATACGTCTTAACACTTAATATTTAGGCCATTCAAAGTAACACAGAATTGGATTTTGGGGGTGAAAGGAGATTGGCTGGATTCAGATAGAATTCTAATTTATAAACTTTGGACAACAATGCCATGGGCTAAGCCAGTTTTAAACCAACCCAAGCCCAGCATTTCCCAGATGCGTGGAACTTAAAACTCAACCCCGTTGAGGAATTCTGGGAGTTGCCCCATTACAAAAGAACACACTAATCCATTTTCTGAAGCTAGGTTCTTGCAACACGTTAGTTTTACTGCCTGAGTGCAGCAATGAGCATTGTGCCAACTGTACATCACCTGTTTGGCATCATTCGGTCCCAATCCAGCCAGGGAGCAACCAGGAGCATGGGTAGCGTGATTCATTGCCTCATCACTTCCTGTGACCAGCAGCGAACATTCCTTCGGGGTTTGGCAGAACTGCAATCCAGCTTCACTACATGCTACACAATACCACTTCCTGCTTGTCGCTCACATGCGCTTCCTCCAGCGTTGGCGTAACCTGTCCGCACTGCCTCCGAAAAGCAGGGGATCTCCAGATGGGCCTGGAGTCAGTGGCTGAGCTTGTCAACCCTCCCGAGGTAGCATTCTCTACTGCTTGGGTGCAATAAATTGCAGGAGGCTTCACAGCACACCAGACCTCAGTGTACATCAATATGAAAGGTGGAGTCTTGCTCCTGGCTGGTCGATGTCTCCAGCATCTTCCCTCTTTTGCCAGATTGGCTCTAGGTTTTACAATGGTTAAAGGATTGGATTCGATCCAGAGAAACCCAGATCCAAGTCCACCATCAACCACCGAAGCTCATGACTTGGGACCTGGATTTACACACAAGTAGACCTCACTTTAAGACTGCTCTGTTGAGCAATCATCCCAAGTTACAACGGTGCCGAAGAAGCAACTTTAAGACCGGTCCTCACGCTTATGACCTTTGCAGCATCCAGAACATCAGGCCTGGTGTGGTAACATTACCGTTCCAGGGTTGCCACTTTCCAGCAATGAAAGTCAGCCATCTTGACTTTTTTGACCATCTTGCAGAATCCCCTGCTTAGCAAGTTGTTGTTGTTGTTGTTATTATTATTTTAAAATTAACTTTGGGCTGAGTCATTTGGAGTTGAGAGGCAGAAATGTAATACGCAAACTTTGGTGGACTTTTGCCCGCTGCCCGTTCCAACGATTTTGTTTTAGGATGTTGCTGCATCACATGGCTGGCCTGCCTTAATGACTATAATTTTCCCAAAGTGGGGGTGCCTTCTGGATTATATTGAACGACAGGCTGGGAATCATGGGATTAGAATGATTTTACCAGCAGGGCACCAGCTTGGAGAAAAGTGGCCCATCCCTCTTTCACGTTCTACTAATGCCTCTCCTTAAATGTCCTTATTTTATATTCTTATTTTTTTCTATTTTCCTTTTCTGCACTTTTTATTTCTCCGTTTCTGTTCATTTATTTTTTTTTGAGGGGACCTTGGCACTCCGAGCTTGCTTGTTCTCTTGCAGACATTTCATTATCCAAATGAGGTAACGTTCATTTCAGTCCTCAGCCACAAATATTCTCCTTTATTTTTCTTTATAATTGTAATGTTTAATAAGTGTTGTTTTTTAAAAAAACCCAATTGGTAATTTCCTTGGTCTTGCTTTAAGGGACGGAGCGTTCCAGATTCATCTGAGGGAAGTGTGTGTGTGTGTGTGCGCGCGCGTGTGTGTGTGTGCGCACCCACAAGAGACGGTTGAGAGTTTCACTTCTACCACAAAGCACACCGAACCCACGCAACTGGAAGAATCGAAATGATGGGGGAACAATTTAGGAAGCCCGTGTGCCAAGCAGGGGCGTTAGGCGAGGATAGGAAATGAAGTTCCCGTGTGGGACTGACCCACAACTACATTCGGTTTCGTTTACTGCAATACCAGAAGGCAGGACAAGAAACTATGGATGGAAACTCATCAAGGAGAGAAGCAACCTGGAACTGAGGAGAAACTTCCTAACAGTGAGGACAATGAACCAGTGGACTACTGTAATGCTCTCTACATGGGGCTTCCCTTGAGGAGCACCCGGAGGCTCCAGCTAGTCCAAAATGCGGCCGCGCGGGCGGTGTTGGGAGGGACTCGTCGCTCCCACGTAACACCGCTGCTGCGCGAGCTGCATTGGCTGCCGGTGGCCTTCCGGGTGCGCTTCAAGGTGCTGACTATCATCTTTAAGGCGCTNTTCTGCCACAGATTACCTCCCATCGGCCAGTACGCTCCCACAGGGTGGGTCTCCTCAGGGTGCCGTCAGCCAGACAGTGCCGGCTGGCGACCCCAAGGGGGAGGGCCTTCTCTGTGGGAGCTCCCACCCTCTGGAATGAGCTGCCCCCAGAGATCAGGGTGATCCCTGATCTCCCTTCCTTCCGCCGCGCCCTCAAGACGTGGCTATTCCAACAAGCGGGACTGGCCTAGGGCAATTTTTAAGAGGGGTTTTTAGAGGGGTTTTTAATCATATTTTAATCAGACAATTTAAATATTTCATTTTAATTAATTTTAATTTTGTAATTGTTATTGGTGTTTTTAATCGATTGTCAGCCGCCCTGAGTCCACAAGGAGAAGGGCGGGATATAAATTCGAATAATAAATAAATAAATAAATAAAACAGCTTGCCACCAGAAGTTGTAGGTGCTCCATCACTGGAGGTCTTTGAGACTGCACAGCCACTAGTCTGAAATAGCATAGGCCAGGGGTAGGCAACCTTGGCTCTTTTATGACTGGTGGACTTCAACTCCCAGAATTCCTGAGCCAGCATGGCTCAGCTTGGAAACCTCTCCCTTTCTCCTCAGCATGGCTGGCTCAGGAATTCTGGGAGTTGAAGTCCACGAGTCATAAAAGTGCCAAGGTTGCCTACCCCTGGCATAGTGTCTCCTGCTTGAACAGGGGGCTGGACTAGAACACCTCCAAGGTCCCCTCCAGCTCTATTCTGATTGATTGAATACTAAATACAATAAATATGGTTTCCCCGTTCCTTTTCCCTAAAGCTGAGAAGTCCTGAGGGCCGCGTCAAAGGATGCGAGAACGACAAGGGTCATTATTGTCTCCCTTGTTTCCTTTACTTTGAAAAAAATTGCGGTCGTCCGGGGTGCTAACTGAGTGTAGTTAGTGTCGACGTAAAGTTCGGTCTTAATTTTTCTCCTTGTTTTGTTTTTACTACCAGATTGGTGTTTACGTCGGGAGAAGAGAAGAGGAACCACTCCTCCTAATTCAGTACCCAGAAATTATACATATTAGGACCAAACCTAATCTTCTACGGCAAGCTGGTGCCGTTTCTAGAGGACCAGCGGAGATATCTATCACAATGATTTTTCCTTTGGCATCGCCCATGCAGATAGTCCTCGAATTATGACAACTGAGCCCACAATTTCTGCTGTTAAGCGAGACACTTGTTAAGTGAGTTTTGTCCCATGTTACGGCCTTGCTTGCTACAGTCATTAAAGTGAATCACCGCAGTTGATAAGATAATAACCTGGTTTTAAGTGAATCTGGCTCCCCCATTGTCAGGTAGCAAAAGGGGATCACATGACCTTGGGACACAGCAACAGTCATAAGTACAAGCCAGTTGCCAAGCCTCTCGATTTTAATAACATGATCACAGGGACTCTGCAAAGGCCGTGACTGTGAAAAACGGTCGTTAAGTCACATTTTTCGGTGCCGTTGTAACTTTGAACGGTCACTAAAAGAACTACTGTAGATCCAGCATTATCTCTATTTAGCACAGATTATTTGGGGAATGGCAGACCGGTCACTGACAGATCTCAACGATTTCCTGGCTTCTACAAAAAAAAGACACACGTCATTTTCATGAAGACTCAAAAATCATTTATTTTTTAAAAAAACAAAACAGTGAGCCCTTGTTTGTAAAAGGGGGTTCCCACCCCAGGCACTCATAGCCACGAGGGACGTGTGAACGCCACCCTTCCCGTACCCTAGCCAAAAAAAAAAAAAAGATTCTAAAGAAAATTCCAGCAATAAATGTACAGTACATTTTTGTATGTGCAGCTTAGCATCCAATAAACACACCCTTCATTTTTAATTCAGGGGAATGGAAGAAGAAGAAAAAAAAAGAACACCCTTAATTTTATTTTAAACCCCGAAACAGACCAGCTTATTCAAGTTAACCAGCTGCAGTTTTAAGTTACAGAAAAAGTACCTTGTTCTTCCTTTTATAAGTGACAGCCCTTACGGAAGGCACGGGGGTGGCAGGGGGGGGGAAAGAGGAAACTAAAAAAATGAGCTATTTTCACACAGATCAGCCTCTGAGCACCACCAGGCTTGGGGCAGGGGAGGGAAAATAATAACCATCGCCCCATGCCTGGGTTTTTATGAGTGATTTTTTCTTTTTCGGAATGATTCCAACATGAAAAATTACAAGCCATGATTTTTTTTAAAAAAAAAAGACCACTAAACATTTCAGGGCTGGTTTTGAAGATTTAAGTGCCTTCAGAATATACCCCGCCACCGTTCCCAACCTGTTAGACAGATTAGGACTACAAGACCCAGCATTTCCCAGCAGGAAGCCCCATTTTCAGACAAAGACGTTTCCCCGCACCCAAACTACGGCCGTATATGCTCAGATTTGGGGCCACCCATTCAAGCAGGACGAAGCCCCTTCCCTTAAATGTGGATGTCCCTTCCCCACAGCCTCGCCTTTCTGAGCACCCCAGACAGATTGGGGGGGGAAGACTAACAATCCCATCTGCTTCACTGCTAGATGGGGAATGATGGAGAGGGTGGTCCTGAGGTCTTAGTGCAACATACACGATGCACATCCCCAGGCCCAAATAAAAATTTCTTTCAAAAATGTTATTATTTTGGAGGAAAGCTGGAGGGGAAGAGGTGGGGAGGGGGAGCGGGAGGGACCCCACCCCCATCAGAAGGGGACGGAGCAGAAATCGGGGTCTCCCCTACCCCAATACATCTCTCCAGGCTGAATTCCTGCCCTACCAGTTCTCTGGATGACCTAAATCAGCTCAAAGGTGAGTGGACTTCAACTCCCAGAATTCCCCCCTCCTCCTCCTCCTGCCATGTTGGCAGGGGAATTCTGGGAGTCGAAGTCCACCCATCGTTAAGCCGCCAAGGTAAAGAAACACCGAAAAACCCATTTTGGAAGCATTTTGGAGAACGTCCATGGCATGCACACAACTTTAGACAGGCGCCCTTCGCACAGGTTCTCCAAATCCGAAAATATTTCCGAATAACTTTTCACCCAACAGGTGAAATCGGGAGCTTGGAAGGAAACCATCGGAAAAGAAAGAAAGATCAAAGAACTCCGTCACGTGCTCTCCCTCCAAATGTTGGAGAAATTAGGGGGGGGGAATTCTAGCTTTCTGGAGCATCTACGGCTCAAAAAAAAAAAAAAAGTCAAAATGACCTCCCCGACCGCACGATCAAACTTCTGCCTGTTTTTTTAAAATCAATTTTTAATTTTTTAAAAAAACATTTTTTTAAAAAAATTAATATTTAAAATTTTCAAATATTAAAAAAAACAACCACCACACAGATGGGGCTTCGATCACACTATTTTGGCCTCCACCTTGACTTTTTTTTTTCGACCGCAAGCTACGAGACACCCTTGCCACGATTACTGCTGCGCTTTTGGAAATCCAGAAAGGGCTCAGCTGAGCGTGGAGGGACAGGAAGACGTCTGAAAAAGAACATTTTAAGCTGGCTCAGCGCAACCCAGAGGCTCTCCTCCCCCCCCCTCCCCGGGTGGAGGACGCGCCTAGAGCAGGCGTGAGTCACATCTGATCCAGGAGTTCACACCCAGAGTGCAAGCCGCAGTGGAAAACTGCGGACAGAAAATGCAATCTGATTTTTTTTTTTTTGCACCCCACCCCCTTTCTGGGTTAGCACAGCCACCGTTCCCAGCAGCAGTAGCAGCAGAAGAGAAAAAATAAATTCTTCCCTCTTTTTCTCATTCCAGGCTTTCTTCCTCTCCCCCCCCCTCACCTGACCCCAAGGCTTTCCTTCCAAGCTGGTCAAAATTCGAATTTCAAAGATTTGGGTGAGAATTGTGCATCTTTGCCATTTGCAAGGCGGGGGACGAGAAGATCTGAATTAAATGGAGAGGTGGGATTAAAAGAGAAGTGGCAAACCCCCCTTCCATGAATTAAAAGGAGGGGTGGGATTAAAAGAGAAGTTGCAAGCCCCCCTTCCATGAATTAAAAAGAGGGGTGGGATTAAAACAGAAGTTGCAAGCCCCCCTTCCATGAATTAAAAGGAGGGGTGGGATTAAAAGAGAAGTGGCAAGCCCCCCTTCCATGAATTAAAAGGAGGGGTGGGATTAAAACAGAAGTTGCAAGCCTCCTTCCGTGCATCAAGACATGCTTGGAAATTGCTTGGGAAGGGGGAAGCTGAGTCCACACACCCCCACACACTCTCCATGTTGCAGCCAACTTGCAATGCTCCCCAATTCCTCTATGGGCTACTTTGGGGGTCCGTAGGAGGACCTCTGAAGCCCTCTTAGTAAAATAGAGTGAGTTTGTTTTTTTTTTAAAGGGAAAGAGGAATTAAAAACTGCTTAAGAGAGAGGAACGGGAGCAATTCAGCCCAATGGTTCCAGCACTTCAAATTGACCATTGCTTATTATCCACAAAACAGGATTTAAAAAGCGAGCGAGCGAGTGAGCAAACAGGAGGAATTGGGGTTTTTTTTAGCAATGGAAAAGGGCTGAAATTAGAGAGGGGGGATCTTACAACCCCCCCACCCCACCCTTACAGCCTCCTGGTGAAAAACTCCTCTTTGGTTTATGCCAGTGTTTTTCAACTGTGGCCCCTTTAAGAGGCTGGCTGGGGAATTCTGGGAGTTGAAGTCCGCCCATCTTAAAGGGGCCACGGTTGAAAAACACTGCTCTGTGCTGAAGGCCACACAATCTAAGGTGCTGGAAATGAGATTTATGCCCCTATAATGGATCATATCAGTACAATTAAAAACAAAAAAGACGATTTATACCCACCGCTTGGAACTGAACCATCAAAGCGCATTTTTTTTGTTCTCAAGAAACAACGTCCTGCACACGCCCGGGGGGGGAACCCGTAGCCCCCACACACACTCTCGCACACGCCCCTCGAGCAGAGTGAGTGAGTGAGAGAGAGAGAGAGAGAGGTAAATTTCCAAAGATGGGCCCTTTGCTCCGATTCACCAGGCGGGGGGGCCCACCATGGTGCCCGCTGTGCAAACGGTGGCCCGGCATGTTGGCACCATAAGGATCGTGGTCCGTAGATGGCCGTCCCACGGGAAGATGGCCAGTTCTCTTTGATACGGGAACCGAGTCTGGATTCGCCGGTCAAGGAATGTGATGGACGCCCGTTGTGGTCCCTCTTGAGTTGGGAACGTCCCATGTTTATACAGGGGGGGGGGGAAGAGAGAGATCTCTGGAGAGAGCCGTAGGCAGGAATTTGGGGAGAAGACACCCGCCCGGGAACGGCGGCTTCCATTCCACTCCCTCCTCGCAGCGGGCAAACGGGTTTGGTCGGGCGCTAGGCATGCCCGCCCTTGTCTCCTCCAAGCAGGTGGAACAGGTCAGGAGAGAGGCGAGGCCAGACAAGGCCCGGGCAGGGCGTTCCCGGCGGAGACACTGGAAGAGGCAACCTGAGGAAGCAAGCCAATCCGCCAGGAGTTCCCATCCCCATCAAGCGTGGCCTGCCAAGGCAGCACCTTCCTTCCAAACTTCACGGGTCTCCTCTGCCCACCTGGTGTGCCCAAGCAGGGGGATGGCTTCCAGGAGGCCAGGGCAGAGAAAACCCAGTTCCTTGGAGGTGCCAAGCTTTCCCACCTTTAAAAGGGGGCCTGGGGGGGACGACCACCCCCGAGTCGACCCAGAGCTCCTGGAATTGGTCCCAGCCAACGTTCTTCGCGAGGGTCTTCCCTTTGGCGTTAGACTCGACTCATTCGGAAGAGACTCCAGTCCAGAGAAGCAGAGGGCTGGGGGGAATGTCCCGAAGGGGGGAAGATAGGTAGCTATGGATCAAGGGGAGGGGGCAAGGACCCCCTCCCCTCCACTCTTCCCTCCGCAGAAATCAAGGCATCTTCCAAGAGAGAGAAGCAACCAGGATCTTCCAGGCCTCCACCTTTGCCGGTGAGACCCTCCGCCACGAGTTGGGGAAGAATTGAAGAGGAGGGAGGGGGGCAAAGACGGAAGAGAAGGAGCGTCTGAAGGACTCATCGGTGAGGGAGGTGTGCGCGCGCCCGTTTAGCTCTCTGGCCCTCCCCCCCCGAAATTACGATTTGTAGTTAGAAGTAAGCCACATTAAGCCTTCATAGAGTCCTTCCCCCGAGGTGGCGCAAGACGGCTGGACGTACCAATTCCTGTCCCTGATGCGAGTGAGCCCCAATTTCTCCTGGATCTCGTGAGGTTTCATGGCGTCTGGGAGGTCCTGCTTGTTGGCAAAGACCAGGATGATGGCGTCCCTCATCTCGCGGTCGTTGATGATGCGGTGAAGCTCCTGCCGGCCTTCGTCGATCCGATCCCGATCGGCGCAGTCCACCACAAAGATCAAGCCCTGGGTGCCGGTGTAGTAGTGTCTCCAGAGGGGCCGGATCTTGTCCTGGCCCCCCACGTCCCAGACGTTGAACTTGACGTTCTTGTAGGTCACCGAGAGGTGCAACTTCGGGTGCCACCCCTACCACCACTGCCCGACCGGGTTGAACTCGAACATTTCCTACCACCAGAACGGCCGCCGTAGATCCGGGTCGTAGTTTTAGGAGTAGAGGAACAATGGCTTCTAGAACCTATCGTAGAAGGGGTACCGACGTCCGGTCCTGGTGTGTCAGGTATGTTCTGACCTCCCCCTCCCGGAGGGAAAGGGGGAAAGGAAGAGGAGAGAAGAGGGTTGAAAACACAGTAAGAACAGCAGAAGCAATAAACCACCATTTACATGTATCCTGGTCTTGCCAGTGCCTTGATGCACTCCCCGGAGTGCAGCCAGAACGATTAACCAGTGGAACGACTTGCCTCCAGAAGTTGTGGGTGCTTCAACACTGGAGGTTTTTTAAGAAACTGGACAGCCCTTTGTCTGAAATAGTCTAGGCTTCCTGCCTGAGCAGGGGGGGTTGGACTAGAAGATCTCTAAGGTCCCTTCCAACTCTTGTTATTAAAGTCTAACTAAATCCTCTCCCCCACCCCTGGCCAAATCTCTCCCGCCCCTTACCTGGCTATTTCCCTGTTCTCACCTGAGCAGAGCCACGCAGGTGGCAGTTGCCAAGCAGAACTGAGCAAGGCATGGTCTCCTACAGCGAGAATATTATTATTATTTTTTCCAGACAACAAGGGAGGTTCCCTTCTTGTCAACTGGAAAAGTCTGTTCCCTTCCAACTCCAAGTCCCCTTCAGCTAGGTACTTAATGCAGCAAGATAATTTAAGAAGAGACCAGACAACCACTTGTCTGAAGCGATACGTTCTGCTTGAGCAGGGGGTCGGACTAGAGGACCTTTAAGGTCCCTTCCCACACTGTTATTCTGTTAAGGGTGCCAAGGTGAAGGCAGCATATCAGGAATGAATGAATGAATGAATGAATGAATGAATGAATGAATGAAAACCTGTAACATTCACGGAGGTGCCAAGGATCCAAATGGGTACGGCCAATTATTATTATTATTATTATATTTTATTATATACACAGTTCTTCCACAATTCGTAACTCCCCAATTCCAACCTCAAAGAGAGGGGATTTGAGAATCTAAAACAACTTTATTTTACTTTTTTTTAGGTAGTCCTCAATTTGTGACCACCACGGAGCCCAAAATTTCCATTGCTAAGCGAGACAGCTGTTAAGCGAGTCTCGCCCCATTTTACGACCTTTCTCGCCACAGCTGAAGCGAATGACTGCAGCTGTTCAGTTAGTGACAAGGTTGTTAAGTGTATCCGGCTTCCCCCTTCACTTTGCTTGTCCGAAGGTCGCAAAAGGGGATCACGTGACCCTGGGGGGGGGGGGACATTGCGACCGTCACAAGTATGAGTCAGCTGCCGAGCGCCTGAACTCTGATCACGCGACCCTGGGGAGGCCGCAACGGGCCGTAAGTCCCTTTCTTTCAGGGCTGCTGCAACTTTGAATGATCGCTAGGTGCATCGTCGTAAGTCAAGGACCACCTCCCGTTTTTCATCCATCAAACTATCAACCAGCAAAGCAGGGCCAGAATAAATATCTGCCCTCCTCCATAAAAGCCACCTGAAAAAAGTCCTTGACTTACCAGTTCATTTAGTGACCGTTCAAAGTTACAACAGCTCTGAAAAAGGTGGCTTACGAACGTTTTTCACACTTACGACCATTGCATCATCCAAAACTCAGACGCTGGGCAACCGATTCACGTTTATGACGGCCGCAGAGTCCCGAGGTCGCGTGATCCTCTTTTGCGACCTTCGGACAAGCAATGTCAAGGGGGGGGGGGAAGTCAGGCTCATTTAACGAAGCCAGCCGGTTACGAACTTAACACCTGCAGTGATTCTCTTAACAAACGTGGCGAGAAAAGTCATAAAATCGGGCCAAAATTCGCTTAACGACCGTCTTGCTTAGCAACAGAGCTTCTGGGACTTTGAAAAAGGCACGTGCACGTTTCCTTCTCCAGGCAGGAAAAGCAAAGCTGCCCCACGGACGGGGCTGTCCCACCCCAATCCCGTTTCTGCCCCTTTTTCAAAGTCTTTCTTTCCCAAAGTCTCCAGACCAGTTTTCTCCCCCCCCCCGGGGGGGGGGGGGGGGGGGAAGCTGTAACTCTCCAGGTGCACCGGGCGACACCTGCGTATTTGCATTGCAATTAGTCACGCTCTGCAATTAGTGCTGTGATTCAACGGGCGGGACAAGGAATCTCGGGAAAGGGCACAAATTATCAACCGGGCACAAATTATCAACCGCTCTTCCCGCACGCTCTTGCAAAGCGGCTTTTACGGGTAGTCCACAAGGGACCCCAAAGTTTATGTTGTTAAGCGGGACATTTGTCGAGTTGGGTTTTGCCCCGTTTTACGACCTTGTCTTGCCCCAGTCGTTAAGAGAACCACTGCAGTTGATAAGCTGGCCATGGGGATGCTTCAAAGGTCCGTAAGTGTGAAAAAACGGTCATAAGTCCCTTTTTTCGGTGCCGTTGCACTAAATAAACGGTCGTAAGCCGAGGACCACCTGTGTACCCTTCCCTGCCTCCTTGGCCCCCAAATCTTTCTCCTCTTTTCCGTCCCAAGTTCCCAGGCCTTCCGTCTCAGTGTGCAGAGAAAGTCACACACACACACACACACACACACAGGAAGTAACAACATTCAGAGATTCTCAGAAGAGGCGGCCCAACCCACTTTAGGGGCTCCTCCCCCCTCCCCAACTCAGAAAAAAACCCCGAAGGTCACAGTTTTAGAAGCAAAGATACCAAACCACAAAGACATGCGCGGCCGAGCCCAGATCCCTTCCAGAGTCTGCACTTTTAGTCACCTTGCAAGGTGGTTAAGTTTGAGAAAGGGGGAGGAGAAGACCGGCCTGTTCTACAGGTGAACGAAGAGCTGACCTCGGCAAACAATCCTGCCTCTTCATCCTACTAGCTCTCAGCGAGGATGGCGTTTCTATCCCTTTTGGGCCCTACTCTGCAAGGCCAGCGCTTTTTGAAATTCTCCCAAAAACGTGTGGTATAAATTGCCCCCTCCAGTTTTTCAGCCACAAGATAGAAGGACCAACGATATTCAATGACCTTCCTTGTCCAATTCCTGATCACGGGTCTGTTAAGGCCCAAATCCAGGGATCTTCAAACTTGTGGACTTCAACTCCCAGAATTCCTCAGCTGGCTGGGCGTTGAAGTCCCACCAGTCTTAAAGCTGTCAAGTTTGGAGACCCCTGCCCAAATCCACAGGGAGGGCACAAAGTGAAACGAAACCAGCTTCAAAAGGTGACTTTCCAGACCTCATTTCCATCTGGAAACTCATTTCAGGCGGGTTCCCTCCCTCAATTTAAATTTATGCATCGCTGAAGTTCTCACCAGCCTTCCGACACGCTGACTTTCCCATGGGGAGTGTCCCAACTGCCCCCCCCCCACCTCACACACCCGGTTTCACAGGTTCTAAAACTCCCCAAAGTAACCTTCGTTTCTTTTTATCAGACCTTTTTCCGGATGAGTGTTTGCTATTTCAGCTCCAAGATTAAAAGACTGAAAGAGAGAGAGAGAGAGAGAGAGAGAGGGAGAGAGAATAGAAAAGAGGAGGAAGGGAGGGAAGAAGGAAAGGAGAGAAGGAGGAAGGACAGAAAGAGAGAGGGAGGGGAGAAAGAAGAGAGGGAGAAAGGGAAGGGAGAGAAAGAAGAAGGGAGGGAGGAAGGGCTACCTAAATGGAGGGCCAGGTGGGCAAAGTCTCTTTTATAACACACACACACACACACACACACACACACACACACACACACACGTTTCTTCAGAGAGGGAAAAAAATCTGAGCACCCAAACCATTTTCAAGAGAAAACACCCTACTTTAAAAAGTCGCTGCCAACTTTCTCCACCTTCCCCAAATAGCAGCCTTCACAAGGTGTCCCACACCTGCCCGCTCCACTTCTGGCACTTGGGAGGAAGTTTGATGAATCACATGAAAGGCCTGGAAACTTTTTTTTTTCTTTTTTTGGTTTAGAGGGGGAAAAAAGCACCCTCCCCCCCCTTTCAAGCTGGCTTGACGCCTTCGGGCCCAGCTCCAGGCTGACTTAAAGAGCTCCACAGACTCTTCCAATTGGGGGGGGGGGGAGAGGAGGAACCTTCAGTCCGGGGTTTTAAGGGCCCAGCCTGTCCTTGAGCCAGACTGAAATGACCCTGGATGGGGGCACTGACCCCAGCCCACCCTACCCACCCCCAAGCGGGAGGAGGGGGAAGATTGCAGTCTGCGGGGCCGAAGTTGGTTGCTGAACTTCTAAGGAGAAAAAAAGAAAGCAAAAAAAGAGGGGAAAAAGAGGGGATTTTGCTCCAGAAAAAAAAGAGGGGAAAAAAAGGACATTTTGCTCCAGAAAAAAAAAAGAGGAAAAAAAAGGACTTTTTGCTCCAGAGGCTGTTCACAATGCACAACCCGAGAAAACACACACACACACACATACACACACACCCCGCAAACCGCCCCCAAACGAACGTTAGCCCCCCCCCGAAGGAGCCAAACAAGCGAAAGAAGAAGAAACGGCAACATTGTTTCCAAGAAAGGAAATCCTGGGGAGGAAGTCCGGGGCTCCTCCGCCCCGCAGACCGCAACACCCCCCCCTCCCACACGCCCAGCCTCCCGGATCCGGACCGAAGGGCCCTTCTCCGTCCGCCTCCCTCCCTCCCTGCCCCCCCCCCACACACTTTGCACGCGCGGGACAAGAACGCACCGCGCTTCCGGATCCGAACACGTGTCTTCTGCTGCCGCCGCCGCCGCAGCCCTGCCTCCCTGGCTGCCAGCGCCGACCAGTTTTAATTCAAATCCGAGATCCCACCCAAAGCTCCACTCGGGGAAGGCGGCGCCCGGGCGCGCATCCGCCGCTGGGGAGGGGAGGGGGGGGATCTTCCCATCCTCAACTTTGCCCACCCCCTGAAATGCTGCGGAGGGCGGAGCGAGGGCCCCGCTTCCCATCTCCGTCCCCCCCCTCTCCCCCGTCCTGCCTTTGACCTCCAACTTTTCCAAGAACCTCTCCCCCCCCCCCATTTGGGCTGCGAGGGGACGGGAGACCGGGGGGGGTCTCCGCAGAGGTGGGAGGGGGGGTCTGCGAAGAGGAAAGCGGCTGGCTGGCTCTCTCTCTCTCTTTCTCGCGCTCTCTCTCCCTCTCCCATCCCCGCGCACGCCTCCCGGCCGCGCCCCACCACCCAGGGCTGCGTTCGCACGACTCGGCAGACTCGCGTCTTGCCATAAGCGCAGGGCGGGAGGGGCTTTCAAAGGCCGCGCCCCTGGGGAGATGGAGGGAGGGAGGGAGGGAAGGGGGGGGGTTAGGCAAAGGACCCGCCCGGGGCCACGCCTTAAAAGGACCCCCCCCTCTCTCCTTCCCAGGGTCCCCCCCAAACAGGCCAGGTACTCAGCACACACACCCCTCGCCCTCCACTCACCTGGGAAGAGAAGAGGAGGAGGAGGAGGCGACGGCCGAGCAAGGGGCGGGCGGGGGGGGGTCCCCGGTGGTCCGGCTGACTTTCTCCCGGCGCGCGCGGAGGGGAGAAGATCAAAGGCGGCCTTTGGAACGTTGGGGAAACTTTCTCCGGCGGCGTCACAAAGGGAAGCGACCCTCAACGTTCCACGCGGACCCCCCGCAGGGCGCTGCCGCTGCTGCTGCCTCTTCCGCCGGCTGCAAAGTCATCCGCCGCTTCCACGCCGCGCTCGCCCGCCCGCCCGCCGCTCCCTTCCCAGCCCGGCGAGCTCCGGCGCAGCCCCGCCGCCGCTTGAGAGTTCTCGGGCGGGTTGGCCGGCCGAGGCTGCGAAGTCCCTGGCCGCCTGGGATGGGCCCCTCGCAGCTCGTGGGTCCCGGAATAGGAAAGGGCGCGGACGCAGAAAGGGAGCCTCCCCCCGCCTCGCTCAACGGCTGGCGTCAGCGCGCATGCTCGCCTCCTCTTAAAGGGCTAGCGCCTTGGAGGTGGGCGGTGGGTACCTTTCTCCTCCCCTCTCCCCTCCCTTCCCTTCTCTTCCCACCCGGGTGGAGCTGGAGCTCTTCCCACCCTTGGACGCCTTTGGACGAGAAAGCCTCGGGCGCTCCGGAGACGGGGCTTTTGCTTTGGGAACAACAGCCCGACAAGGTAGGACGGCCGAGCAGAAAGGACTTGGGAGAGCTGACTTGGCGAAAGAAGAGGTGCAAAGTCCGTTCAGATGAACGCAACTGAAAAAAAGAGGCTTAAAATGCTTCACACACACACACACACACACACACACACGGTCTCCTTCTTGCTCCTGTCTCGCATTACAGATTGAGAAGACGGTGGATCATATGAAAGAAAAGCCCAGATCTGGAACTGCCAACTCTTATTTCCTACTTGTGACTTCCGTGTCTCTCAGTTCCAACGTTACAGTGGCTCCTTGCTGGCCCCGCTGCACGATGGGATCGGGTGTGCGTGTGTGTGTAAAGCGGCCAGTTTGCATTGCAGTTTTTCAACGCAGGACCACACTCGCGTGGGAACCCAGCAAAGCCGGATTGCAAAAGTCTACAAACTTGTTCTCAACTGGAAGGAGATTTGCAACCTTGTGCGCGTTGTGTAACGAGAGAGAGCTGCAATCCAGACGCTCGCCCAGCAAGGCTAGCAAATTGACTGCATATTTCCATCACGTGTACCCGAGTATTGAGTCCTCCTTTTATATATGCTTACTGCTGTTATCCATGTACTCTAGTATATACCATTCGCTAAATAAAGAAATAAAATAATTCACGGGCAAAACTTCGCCGTGCTGAAATGCGGAGATCCGCCAGCAGAGGGCGGGCCACTCCAGAAAAACTGGAAGGCTGCTGGGAATCCACTCCGGCTGTTCCGTTTCCAGTGGATTGAAGAAAGATTCCTGGATCGGCCGCAATTTGTGATAACTCATTGGCTCTTTAACAAATCGGCAATCTTTTGCCATTAACTTCCCCCCTTTGCAGTCTAGCCTTTAACAGGGGTTCTCAACCTTGGCAACTTTTAAGACTTGTGGACGTCAACTCCCAGAATTCCTCAGCCAGCAAAGCTGGCTGAGGAATTCTGGGAGTTGACGTCCACAAGTCTTAAAGTTGCCAAGGTTGAGAACCCCTGCTTTAGACCAATGTTCCTCAACCTTGACAGCTTTCAGATGTGTGGACTTAAACAGAATAACAGAGTCGGAAGGGACCTTGGAGGTCTTCTAGTCCAACCCCCTGCACAAGCAGGGGAGGCCCTATACTGTACAATTCCTGACAAGTGGCTGCCCAGTCTCCAGCTGGTGGAGCACCCACAACTTCTGGAGGCAAGCCGTTCCACTGGTTAATTGTTCTGCCTTCTTTCTGCTGCCTTGGAGAATAGCTTGACCCCCCTCTTTTTTGTGGCAACCCCTCAAATATTGGAACGTTGCTACCGTGTTCCTCCCAGCTAGACCTTTGCACTAAACTAGACAAGCTGGCTGGGGAATTCTGGGAGTTGAAGTCCAGCCATCTGAAAATTGCCAAGGCTGAGAAAAATTACATTTGCTTGTGAATATCTCGGTGTGTGTGTGTGTGTGTGTGTGTGTGTCTCAATCCATACTTCGACTGATCAAACGCTCCTCAGCTGTTCTAAGATCCTTCAAACTTCTCTTGGCTGCTGTCCCCTTGGATTCAGGCAGTCCTCCAACTGGGGCAGAATTTCTGTTGCTAAGCAGAAGGAGGTGGTTAAGTCAGTTGGGCCCAATCTTACGCCCTTTCTTTTGCCCGTGGTGGCTAAGCGAGTCGCGACGGTTATTAAGTGAAACACGTGGTCGTTAAGCAAATTCGGCTTCCTTGAAATAGACATTTGCGTCCCCCTTTCCAAGGGGAAAAAATAATATTTCCTGGTTTGTATGTTTGCTCACTGGCACATTACAGCTAGTCCTGAAACTTACAACAGTTCATTTAGTGAGCAAAGTTACAACAGCACTGAAAAGTGGGACCACTCGTAAAAGTGGTCGTTAAGTCGAGGACTGCCTGTACTGTGAGACAGACACGACGCAGAGTCCACGTCCCTGAAAACAGCTGCGGAAGGCAGAATAAACCATCAAGGAAACCGGAAGACAAAATTTCAAAAAAGAGCATTGAATCTTCCTTCCTTGTATATAATTTATTGGTTCGAGTAGCCTATGTGGATAAGACTAGAAGTTGGCTCTAAAATTCAGCTTATTTTTCCCCAGGGACTTAGATGGGGGAATTGCCCTTTTATTTGAAGAAAAAAAAAATACATCTTTTTAAAAACGCTCAGAGACGGCCATCCTCCTCCTCCTCCGACGGTCAGATTTTTTCCCTTTCAAAGGACACCCGTGAAAAATAAAGCGAGGATTAAAATATCGTCACTATTACAAAATCTACGAAGACAGCGGATTACTGCAGCGTCTCTTATGGACATTTTTAAAGCGGAAAGGAGGCAAATCCAGGGGGAACGGGCGGGCTGGGCTTGGCAGCCACCGATTCTCCGGCTACTTCTTCCCTGCTGCCGAAACGTCCTCGTAATTCTTGGCAGAGAATCCAGTCCCCCTCTTTAAAGTGCGGAGGGTCAGCCATGGAAGGCAGGAACGTGGGGGAGAGGGAGAGAGAGAGAGAGAAAGAGAGGGATTCCACGCCCTTTTGGAGGGAGAGAAAACCTTTGAACAGAAAGGAAAAAACCATCAATGAAGCGGGAAGTTGGAATACCACTCAATAAAGGCAATCCTCGGCTTACAGTCCTTCTGTTTAGTGACCGGTCTTTGCACTTAACATCCCAGGGTTCTGTGACTCTCTTTTGTGACCTTCCGACAAGCAAAGTCAACAAGGAAGTCAGATTTACTGAACAACTGTGTTACTGATTGAAACTCAATCAGAATAAGAGCTGGGAGGGACCTTGGAGGTCTTCTAGTCCAACCCCCTGCTCAAGCAGGAGACCCTATACCATTGGAGACAAGGGGCTGTCCAGTCTCTTCTTAAAAGCCTCCAGTGATGGAGCAGCCACAGCTTCTAGTGGCAAGCTGTTCCACTGGTTAATTGTTCTCACTGTCAGGGAGTTTCTCCTTAATTCCAGGTTGCTTCTCTGCTTGCTTGGTTAGTTTCCATCCTTTGTTTCTCGTCCTGACTTCAGGGGCTTTGGAGAAGAGCTTGACTCCCTCTTCTTTGGGGCAGCCCCTAGACCAGGGGTCTTCGAACTTGGCCCTTTTATGACTTGTGGACTTCAACTCCGAGAATTCCTCAGCCAGTATGGCTGGCGGAGGAATTCTGGGAGTTGAAGTCCACAAGTCATAAAGGGGCCAAGTTTGAAGACCCCCTGCCCTAGATAGTGGAAGACCGCTATCATGTCTTTTTCTTCTTCTTCACTAGATTGGTCAAACCCAATTCCTGCAACCATTCTTCATATGTTTTAGTCTTCAGGCCTTTAATCATCTTAGTTGCTCTTCTCTGCACTTTTTTTTCCCCCAACGTCTCAACATCTTTTTTATGACGTGGTGGCCAAAACTGGATGCCGTATTCCAGGTGTGGCCTTACTAAGGCTTTAGAACAGTGTTTCTCAACCTTGACAATTTTAAGGCATGTGGACTTCAACTCCCAGAATTCCACAGCCAGCAATGCTGGCTGTGGAATTCTGGGAGTTGAAGTCCACATGCCTTAAAATTGTCAAGGTTGAGAAACACTGCTTTAGAAAGCGGCACTAATGCTTTAAACTGTTTTTGACAACGGAAGCCAATAATTTGGAACACGTCTTCTTCCAACATCTTCCACCCTCAATTATATCGTCTTAAGTTTCCTATCCTTCCTCCCTCTTTTTTTTCACATCTTCATCCCAAGAAGGCAACATTTCTTGTTCTTATTTGCTTTTGGGGAACCACTTTGGTGTTCTGGGTCAAGAATTAAACTTCCCTGAGACAAGGATCAGCAAAAACAGCCAGCCAGAAAAATTCCCAACAGAATTTAACCACGGAAGAAACACAACTGGGCAATGAAAAGCATTCCACGATGCAGAGGTGTTTCAACTTCCAGCGTTCTGAATTGACGTCTTTAATCAAGGAAGCCGGTTTTGAGTTCCTCAACTGGGCTGTTTGTTAAAAACAATCAATTTGTCCCCATTTCTTTTAAAGGGTTTCAGGTGACTTGTTTTCACAAAAGAAGGAATGCCAACTTAACCCACTTGGAAGGAAGTAGCTGAGAAAGTTAATCCAGATTTAATCTGCTCTCTAAACAACTTTTTGTTGGAAGGATTGGCAGAATAAAATTGGGGAGGGGGGGCAGGGGAAGGAGGCTTGGGATGGATTTATTAAGGGACACAGGATGGGTGTGAGAAAGTTAATTAATTAGTGCTTGAGAAAGCCCTAATTAATTTTGTTCCAGGCCTTGCTAACTCCAGCAGCTCCCAATTTTGTTCGTAGCACCAAGTACAGGTAGTCCTCAACGTGTGACGATTCATCGAACAACAGTTTAAATTTACAACGGCCTCGGAAAAAGTAGCACACGACCGATCCTCAGATTTACGACTGTTGCTCCACCTTCACAGACACGTTGTTGTGGCCCTTGGCAACTGTGGGTCACAAAAGGGGATCACATGGCCCCAGAACACAGCACCCGTCATAGATATGAGTCGGTGGCTAAGCGGCTGAATTTGGATCACGTGACCCTGGGGATGCTGCAAGTTGTAAGTGTGAAAAATGGTCACACACTTGCTTTTTTCAGTGCCGTCGTGGCTTCGAACGGTCAGTAAATGAACGGCTGTTAAGTCGAGGACTCGCTATCACACATTCCTGGGTGGGCAGGCAGAGTGCTGTCCAGATGCTGGACTTGGAGTCCAAACCGTCTTTGAGGGATGTTCTGCCAGACCTCTTTGAGCCCCAGGAATTAAATTAGGGGAGACCTCGTGTCCCCCCACCTTCCCTGGAGGTGCAAGTAGAAAGGGGGGAAGGTCTGCAAAAGCCCACTGCCCCAAAATACACACCGGTAGGTTAGCTGAGCCCCAAACAGCCTCTGAATTCGGGCAGCGAGATCAGCTTGTTGCCGCTGAGATCACAGTAATCCAGGAACTTGCGGGCGCAGCGTTTGGGCCGGGCGTTCTGCTTCATGTACTGCTTGAAGGGGCGCAGCTCCCTCTCGCTCACGCCGTTGCTGAAGTCCCTGTCCAGGTGGGTGAACTGCCAGCGCACGGCCCGCTCTTCCAGGCTGGGGGCCGCCAAGGAATCCGGAAACCTGCCAAGATCGTGTCCGATTTTTATGGGATTTATTGTTAGTGCAAGTCAAGATGGCGAGTGTAATGTTCCCAACAACCCTGGCGGGTAGGTTGGGCTGAGGGAGAGCGACTCGTCCCGAATCACCCAGGCGGGATTAGAATTCACCGTCTCCTGTGATTGGCCCAAAGTCACCCAGGTGGCTTCCATGCCTAAGGCGGGACTAGAATTCACCGTCTCCTGGTGATTGGCCCAAAGTTACCCAGCTAGTTTTCATGCCTAACGTGGGACTAAAACTCATGACTTCCCAGTTCATGATCAAGTATCTTTACCGCTGCACCAAACTCTCTCTCTTTCTCTCTCTCTCTCTCCTTCCCTCCCTCCCTCCCTCTTTCTCCCCTCCAGATAAATCATTTATCTATTTATGAGGTATAGGTATATCTATCTATCTATCTATCTATCTATCTATCTATCTATCATCTATCTATCTATCTATCTATCTATCTATCTATCTATCTATCTATCTATCTATCTATCATCTATCATCTATCATCTATCATCTATCTATCTATCTACCTACCTACCTACCTACCTATCTATCTACCTATCTATCTATCTATCTATCTATCTATCTATCTATCTATCTATCTATCTATCTATCTAGATGATAGATAGATAGATAGATAGATAGATAGATAAAGATATATATATATATATATATATATATATATATAGATAGATAGATAGATAGATAGATAGATAGATAGATAGATAGATAGAGATAGATAGATAGATAGATAGATAGATATAGAGATAGATATATAGTTAGATAGTTAGAGAGAGAGAGAAAGAGAGAGAGACAGACACACAGACACAGACAGACAGATATAGATATATTCCAATCTAACTCAAGTGTTTCTCAACCTTGGCAGCTTTAAGGGGTGTGGACTCCAACTCCCAGAATTCCCTAGACACCATGTTGAAGTCCACCCACCTTCAGGTTCAAAACGGTAGCTGGAGAATTGTGGTAGTTGAAATCCACACACCTTAAAGTTGAGAAACACAACTCTGCACAATATCTTTGATTGCGCGATTCGCAGACCGAAGGGCCTCCCTTTTCCGTGATGGGTCAGCCGAATTTACCTGCGGTAGGGAATGGTCATCAGCCTGGACTGCAGCATGTGGGAGCTTAAAGCTTTGATCAGTTGTGTAAGGAATTGTGTTTTCTTTGACCCGGGACAACCTAGTTGGGAAGATCAAAAAACAAGAACAGAAAGCTGCTGAAAGCCTCGTTGAAAATAAACACATTCCTTCCTATTACTGTTACAGAGAGTCCTCTACTTACAACAGTTCGTTTAGCAACTGAAGTTACAACGGCACTGAAAAAAGGGACTTGTGACCACTTTTCACACTTACCACCGTTGAGTCACCTGATTTACATTCGGATGCTTGACAAGTGACTCACATTTATGACGGTTGCAGTGTCTCGGGGTCGTGGGATCCCCATTTGCAACCTCCCAACAAGCAAAGTCAAGGGGGAAGGCGGCTTCATTTAACAACCGGATTGCTAACTTCACCACTGCAACGACTCGCTTAACAACGGTGGCAAAACAGGGCAAAACTCACTTAACAAATTTCTCACTGAGCCACATAAATTTGGGGCTCGTTGGTGGCCAAGGACCACGGCCTGTATTTTTAAAAGGAGGGAAACAGCTGCTTGCTTACCGGGCAGAATTCGATCTCGGAACAAGGACCCTAATTCTGTGCTCTTGGCTGCTGCATCAGCTTCGCAGTCCGGGGGAAAGTTTCTGGAAAAGGACCAAAGGAGAAATGAAGAGAAGGCAGGTTTTGGGGGGCAGGAAGTCTGCCAGGCTTTTCCTGGGGGACCCCCCATTTTTAGGCATTAGGAAGTGAAAGAAACCCCAAACAAGACCCGTTCCAGATCTGGGTCTCTCCCAGTTTTTCCTGTCTTTCTTTTTACACAGTCTGCTTCTGACAACCTCCCCAAGCCTTGGGGCTGTCCACTATGTTGGGACTGCAACTCCCAGAATTCCTCTTGGTGATGGGAATGCTGGGAGTTGCAGTTCCAGGACATATCCAGACAAGCGGGTTGACCAATCTTGGTAACTTTACAACTTGTGGACTTCAACTCCCAGAATTCCTCAGCCAGCTATGCTGGCTGAGGAATTCTGGGAGTTAAAGTCCACCAAGTTGCTAAGTTTGGAGACTCCTGCTTTACGCTAAAGGGGTGTGTGTGTGTCACTGAATGTAGGGGAGGAAACAGGGGCCTCAATCAGATTCAAACTCTGGGTTCAAGACAGGTACGGAAACTGACCGGGTCGAGGTCCCTGGGATGGGGCGTCCGGTGCCCACTCGCACGCACCAACAGTAGCCTGTGGCTTGGTGACACTGCACCTCTTTGTAGGTGCCGTCGCCTTCGCACTCCGGGATGAAGGTGCCCTCCTGCTGGTGCTGGCGAGCCTCGTGGATGGCTTCCCGCCGTTCCTGTTCGCACGACGGTGGATATTCTGCACGGGAGGAACATCAGGCGCAAGTGCCCAGGAACAGGAGTTGAGTTCAAAAGGCGAAAAGTTCCTTGCCTGCTACCTCTACGCAAGAATCCGATCTACTAACAGCAGTCCAGGCCAACTGGCGCCAGAGAGGAGTCAACGGAATTCACAGGAAGCTGAACTTGGTTCTGAACTCGTGGGAACGCCACAACTCTAAACTAATGACACGTTTGACCCCACCTTCCAGTTCAGCCTGCTCAACTCCTACAAGGAGGATGAAGCAGGCAAAAGCCTCTTAAAAACCCGTGGTTTTTTTGTAGGAAATGTTAAACCATTGAAATGATTTTCAAAACTAGACTGACTGGATAACCCCATGACTGTTCTTAGTCTAGATGGTCTTCAACTTACGACCACAACATTTCTGTTGCTAAGCAAGACAGTTGTTAACTGAATTTTGCTCCATTTTTGTCACAGTTGTTCAGTGAATCACTGCAGCTGTGAAATTAGTAATACAGTTGTAAATCTGACTTTGCTTGTCAGAGGGTCGCAAAAGGGGATCCCATGATCCCGGGACACTGCGCCCATCATAAATAGGAGTCAATTGCCAAGAGGCCGATTTTTGATCACGTGACCATTGGGATGCTTGCAACGGTCCTAAGTGTGAAAAACGGCCATAAATCACTTTTTTTAGTGCTGTTGTAAGTTCAAAGAGTCACTAAACAAAGTTGACAACGCCTTGTATAAAGATCTCCTGCCTTGAGCAGTGGGTTGGACTAGAAGACCTCCAAGGTCCCTTCCAGCTCTGTTGCTTATATTCTGTGTTGTGTCAATGTAGTAAACGTCTATTCGATAAGACATTTATACAGAATTGATATAGAACATAGAATGTAACAAGCATGGACCGAACAACCCTTTGACCGGGATGGTATAAGGCAGGGGTAGGCAACCTTGGCTCTTTTATGACTCATGGACTTCAACTCCCAGAATTCCTGAGCCAGCATAGCTGGCTCAGGAATTCTGGGAGTTGAAGTCCATGAGTCATAAAAGAGCCAAGGTTGCCTACCCCAGGTATAAGGTCTCCTGCCTTGAGCAAAAGGTTGGACTAGAAGACCTCTGAGGTCTCCTGGTGCCCAAGTTTGGGGGGAATATTTTTCTCCCATGGGTGTCTGTAGTTAACACATTCCTGCACAGGTGAAAAGGAACAGCCTTTGAGGGGGGGGGGGCTCCTAGATCCGGACACTGGACAGATCCGGCACTGGACAGAAATAATTTTATGATTTTCATAGTTGGCCACCCAGAATTCCCTTTTAGAGTGACAGGAGCAGCAAATAAATTCAATGAATACGTCAGTAAGAAAACAGGGCTCACCTGGAGCCGGCTTGACCGTGTGGTTGGCCTTGAAATCCGGAAGGATGATGGGAATCAGGAAAGGCAAGGTGGTGCCTTCTGGGTTACGGAACAGCAGCGCGTGACGGGCAGAGAAGCAGAATAATTGGCAGGGAAGAATGACAGAAGCAGTTAGGGCAATACTGTGGCATCTGGAGACCATCTTGCCCCCACCCAATTCTTTGGTGCCTCAGTGGCCCCTCCGGTTTTTCTCTTACCCCCACCTGACCCATCCAAAGGGTCTCCTAGTCCTGTTCAGGGTGTGGGGGAGCCCATCTTTATCCCTGCCAGGCTTCATGGAGAGGGTATCTCCTCACCAAATAGGGCAGGATACCCCACTCCCAACTAAGGGCACCTGTCCTCAGCCGACAAGGACCGCCACTGCTTTCTATTCATTTCATTGATTTTCATATATATTTAGACCCATTTGTGAGTGAGACGGTGAGTTCTAATCCTGCCTTGGACATGAAAACCGGCTGGGTGATTTTGGGCCAATCACCAGGAGGCTGGGAGTTCTAGTCCCGCCTTAGGCATGATAGCTGGTTGGATGATTTTGGGCCAGTTGCTAGGAGGCTGGGCGTTCTAGTCCCGGGTAATTTTGGGCCAATCACCAGGAGGCTGGGCGTTCTAGTCCCGCCTTAGGCATGATAGCTGGTTGGATGATTTGGGGCCAATCGCTAGGAGGCTGGGCGTTCTAGTCCCGCCTTAGGCATGAAAGCTGTCTTAGGCAAGTCCTTCTCGCTCTCCTTCCAGCCCCACCTCACAGGGTTGTTGTTGTGGGGGAAAATAGGAGAAAAGAGGATTAGATACATTTGTCGGCTTCTTTATAAGAAGAAAGGGATATAAATAAATGAAATAAATAATAATAATATTATTATTTTTTGCAGAAAAACCCAGGCAGGGCAGGGCAGGGCAGGTCTGGCAAGGAACATAAAACTTTTTGCAAGGTGGGGATGGTTTTGTTTTTTTTTTTAAAAAAAGAAACAAAAACGGAATAGGGCAGGGGCAGGCAACCTCGGCTCTTTTATGACTCCTGGACTTCAACTCCCAGAATTCCTGAGTCAGCATAGCTGACTCAGGAATTCTGGGAATTGAAGTCCAGGAGTCATAAAAGAGCCGAGGTTGCCTGCCCCTGGAATAGGGCGACTCGGGCACGGCAGGTGTAAAAATCCACATTCTCCATTTCAAGCATGCACCGTGCAATCCTTGCCTAGGCACTGCAAACACACCCGTGCGACAACGGTCCGATTCTGGCAAGTCCAAGCAGCTCGTGTCCCCACCCCACCCCAACCGAGGGCGGTGGCATGGGTGGCACAGGCCAGGGGGGAGAAGGAAGGAAGGAAGGGCGGGCTAGAGACCTACCTGGCTGCCTGCGGGGCAGGGGGCTGGGCTGAGTAGGCCGTGGGCCGGTACCGCCTTCTTCTGCGTTCAGAGAGGAAAAGAGGTGGAAGGCGGCTATTACAGAGGGTTTAATGTCATCTTCTCTGTCCAAAGAGTGAAAGAATTTAGAGCTACAGGGCGTCTCCGGTCGGTGACGAGAGTTCATCGGGCTTTCACATCTGACGCAAACCCAGGGACACAGCCAAACCCGAACCCCAAAAGGGACAGGCTTTCTTCAGGCAGGAGAAGCTCGATCGGTTGAACTTCTGCCTGCTAAGCAACCCTCCAAGGCATTAAAGGACGGAATGCAGAAACTTGTTTTTGATCAGGAATGCCCCCCTCGCTAGCTCAAGTCGCTAAATCAGGTGGTGTTTCTCAACCTGGGCAGCTTTTAGATGGGTGGACTTCAACTCCCAGAATTCCCTAGCCACTTTTAGATGGGTGGACTTCAATGCCCAGAATTCCCTAGCCACTTTTAGATAGGTGGACTTCAACGCCCAGAATTCCCTAGCCACTTTTAGATAGGTGGACTTCAACTCCCAGAATTCCCTAGCCACTTTTAGATGGGTGGACTTCAACGCCCAGAGTTCCCTAGCCACTTTTAGATGGGTGGACTTCAACTCCCAGAATCCCCTAACCTGGCTAGGGAATTCTGGGAGTTGAAGTCTCCTCATCTTAAAAGTGGCTGAGATTGAGATACGCTACTCTAAACCCGTGTTTTAGATGTGTCTTCTGCGGAGGGGCTGCTATGAAGGAGGGGATATTTGATGCCTATTTGTAAGATTTCTTAAATATCTTATCAGTCGGGCTCCAAAACCCAAGAAAGGCAAGTCAAAAACTTGCCAATCTGAAGTAGACAAAATATATGCTGTGGAAACTGTTAGGGAGGAGCCGTCTTCACTCTCATTCTCTCACACAAACTCTCTGAACTGAACTGCCGCTTACTCCTCTGGAAGGCAGCCCCTCCCACCTGGGAATCCAGGCTACACTCCACCGCATCATCAAACGGTGGGAAAACACACCACCATTGTTCTGCCGATGATAAGAGGGTGGTGGTGGTTGGGAAATGCAGGGGTATCCTCGGAGGGCCAAAAAAGACAAGAGGGAGGCCATAAACACGCAATCAAAATCTGCATGTTGCATGAAAAAGGGGGTGGGGCTTCATTACGTAGTGCTGTCCCTCCCTCTTGGCTTTTTTGAACCCCCGGGTGGGTGTCAGTTTCCCCGAAGCTCAATTACGCATTCCTGAGTTCCAGCCATAGTAATTTTTATTTTAACACTTTTTTTAAAAAATTGTACATCACTCAGAGTCGCTCTCTCTCAAGTTGACATAGGACTAAAATTGTGTCAATCAATCAAATGCCCCCTTCGCTCACGCATCAGTCCAGGGGTGCAGTACTCACCCATGCCAGCAGAGTGAGCCCTTTGCATCCCAGGATTCCCAAACTGAGATTGTGACACCACCTTTTCTAGCGGGTCAGTCGAAGCCCTAGAGAGGCTGCATTCCCACGACATGCTAAAGTGGGTTAGTTTGAACCTCGGTCAATGCATTGTGTGAATCCAGAAGTCGGGTTAACTCACTAACCAAGTTAGGCACATCATGCACACTCAGTCCCTGGGCATAACAGCAAGCAGGGGGCGACGTACCTCGCTTAGAAGAATTGGCATCATGCCACGAAGTTCCCGCTGAATCCATTCCTGGTTNATTTTATTTTATTTTATTTTATTTATTATTTTATTTTATTTTATTTTTTTATTTTATTTATTTTATTTTATTATTTATTTTATTTTATTTTATTTTATTTATTTTATTTTATTTTATTTTATTTTATTTATTAATTTAATTTAATTTAATTTAATTTAATTTAATAATTTAATTTAATTTAATTTAATTTAATTTAATTTGTTTTGTTAAGTTAAGTTAAGTTAAGTTAAGTTAAGTTAAGTTAAGTTAAGTTAAGTTAGTTAAGTTAAGTTGTTAATTTTTAATTTCTCTGCATTAATTGTTCAGTTTAGAACAGGGGTCCCCAACTCCCGGGCCATGGACCAGTACCGGTCCGCACAAATAAGTAAAACCCCATCCGCAAGATGCAGGCAGTACACAAAACCACGGGAAAACCTCTCTCCACAGAACCGGTCCCTGGTGCCCAAAAGGTTGGGGACCTCTGATATAAAAGACAAGGTGGGACCCCAAAACAGGAAAAAAAATGTTGGGTAAAGTCCTTGTCCATCCACCCCAGAAGCCTTGCTGGAGGGAGGCGAGAGCTTCCAGCCAGGGGAAACGCGAGGAGGCACTTACCTGTGCAATTGGGCGCTCGGTTCAGGGCGGACGTTCCCGCGATGGGCTTGCCTTCCGGCGAGGAGCACCAGCAGTAGCCGGTTTGTTTATGGCACTGGACCTGCGCAGGCGGGAGAGAGAACGGATGAGCGGAGGTGCCCAGGAAACAGAAACAGGTGGTCCTCGACTTACAACCGTTCATTTAGCGACCATCCAAAGTCACTACGGCACTGAAAAAGAGTGACTCAGGACCGTTTTTCACCCTTATGACACGGCATCCCCGTAGTCATGTGATCAAAATTTGGACCTTTGACAAGTGGCTCCTCTTTATGACGGTCACAGCGTCCCGGGGTCACGTGTTCCCCTTTTTGCGACCTTCTGATGAGCGAAGTCAATGGGGGAAGCCAGATTCGTTTAACAAAAATGTGACTAACTTAACAACTACAGGGGTTCACTTAACAACGGTGGCAAGACAGGTCGTAAAATGGGGCAAAACTCACTTAACAAATGTCTCGCTTAGCAACAGAAATGTTGGGTTCAATTGTGGTTGTTAAGTCGAGCATTGCCTGGAATCAAAAGCCGGGGTCTATGACCGCACCATCCAAAGAGCACAGGTTGATGGCAAGGGTGCGGCCACCATCTTGCCTTTTTTGACCCTCATCAGCCCCCCCCCATTGTCTGCCCTTCACCCTGAGGTCCGAAGGAGCCCACAGAAGACTTATGTGTTGATTAAATTCACATGCTTCCCCCCCCATCTCGCTATCCAGAGACGGGGCATGATGGGAAGTGCCGTAAGGAAGATGCCGAAAGATCCTCACCTCCATGAAGGCGCCGTTGTCGCCACATTCGGGCACGTAGGGGGCGTGCGTCTGGCGCCGGGATTTGGCGAGGGCGGCTGCTCGGTCTTCTTGACACCGGGTCAAATTGGCACCTAGGGAAGCGATTGGAGGAAGACGCAAGTCAAGATCCAAGGTTAAACCAGTGTTTCTCAACCTCAGTGACTTTTAGATAGATGGACGTAACTCGAGGACCAGCTTAATTTAAGCAAGCTGCCAATCCATCCATCCATCCATCCGCCCACACTGGAGCCCACCTGGGTCCCATCTCTTGGAGGTCCGGAGAATTGTGCTCGTAACTGGAGGACTACCTTTAAGCAATCAATCAGTCAATCAGTCAATCAGTCAATCAATCAATCCATCAATCCATCCATCCACCCACCCACCCACCCACACTGGAGCCCACCTGGGTCCCGTCTCTTGGAGGTCTGGAGAATTGTGCTCGTAACTGGAGGACTACCTTTAAGCAATAAATCAGTCAATCAATCAATCCAATCAATCCATCCATCCATCGATCCATCAATCCAATCAATCCATCCATCCA
>NW_015389221.1:35280-53623 GCF_001527695.2 Protobothrops mucrosquamatus
CCCCCCCAGTCCTGGTCTCCTCACGGTTGTTCTCGCGCTGGGCGGCTCCTCTGCAGCGGAAACGGGGCCAAACCTGCAGGGTGGGATGGCGACAGCGGGCTTTCTGGAAGGCGCAGGGCGACGGGTAAAACGTCCCGTCGGAGGCACAGACGGGGCGGCCGGGCTCGTGGGGGCACTCGGCCGGGCACGGCACCTGCTCCTGGTCACCCTCCGAGATGAGGAACTGCAAAAAGGGAAGAGGGGCATTCAAATACAGGTGGTCCTCGTCTTGCGACCACCAACGTCCGTTGTTCAGCGAGATGTTTGTTAAGTGAGTTGTCTATCCTGGGGACGGTGCAGACCCCAGGCAGATCTTCAGCTTTCCTCTCCCCCTAGACCAATGTTGTCAAACTTGGCCACGTGAAGACGGGGGAGGACTTCGACTCCCAGAATTCCCCAGCCAGCCAAGCTGGCTGGGGAATTCTGGGAGTCGAAGTCCTCCCCCATCTTCACGGGGCCAAGTTTGAGAAACAGCGCTTGATTCTACAAAGGGCTCTTAGAAAGCTGCCCTCATCAAGCAGACATGATGTCACCCGTCACCTTGACAGGTGGCTCCCGTCTTCTGACAGCGCTTCCTGTGCTGCGTAGACACAGACCCCCCCCCCAAGAGTCTCCCACATCTCGGCTGCCCTTGCTTGCAGGAGGGGGGGGCACTGCTTCTGTGAAGGGTCTTTCAAGAGGACGGTCCTTTTCGGCCCCCACCCCTAGCCTCTAAATCATCCCCAAGGGAAATCGGGGTTATACAGCAATAAATTATTTGCATATTCAGACCAGGAAAAACAGAGGACTCTTCTAGAGAGTGGAGGGGTGGGTGGTGAGCCCATCACCAGGTGACAGTGAGTTCTAGTCTCATCTGAGGCATGAAAGCCGGCTAGGTGACTTTGGGCCAATCGCCAGGAGACGGTGAGTTTCCCAGATGGCGTTCATGCCTAGGGCAGGACTAGAACTCACCGTCTCCTGGTGATTGGCTCAAAATCACCCACCTGGTTTTCACGCCTAAGGCGGGACTAGAACTCACCGTCTCCTGGTGATTGGCCCAAACTCACCACCTGGTTTTCATGCCTAAGCAGGACTAGAACTCACCGTCTCCTGGTGATTGGCATAAACTCACCCACCTGGTTTTCACGCCTAAGGCGGGACTAGAACTCACCGTCTCCTGGTGATTGGCCCAAACTCACCCACCTGGTTTTCATGCCTAAGGCGGGACTAGAACTCGTCTCCTGGTGATTGGCCCAAAGTCACCCAGTCAGCTTCCATGCCTAAGATAGGACTAGAACTCCCCATCTCCTGGTGATTGGCCCAAAGTCACCCACCTGGTTTTCATCTCTAAGGCGGAACTAGAACACACCGTCTCCTGGTGACTGACTCAAAGCCATCCAGTCAAATTCCATACCAAAGGCAGGACTAGAACTCTCCATCTCCTGGTGCATTGGTCCAAAGTCACCCAGCCATCTTTCATGCCTAAGGCGGAACTAGAATTCCCAGCCTCCTGGTGCATTGGCCCAAAGTCACCCAGTCAGCTTGCCCTAATAGAAACTCAGCATTCATCGTGCTTATTGCAGCTTCTCAGGGATGTCCTCGTGGGTGGTCAAAAAAGTCACCCTGGGTGGATCAAAGCTCTACCTGAGGCAGGAGGGAAAGGCACGCATGCTGATCCCTACAAGTGATTGTAAGCAGTTTGCAAGGAGGGGACCTCAAGACTTCAAGTCAGCTCCCGGTGCGGGTTCCCCCCCCCCTTTTTGCTCCAGGACTGAAAGAAGATCGCCCTATTTTACGTGTCCCTTTTTTTCCCCACTGCAAAGTAGTGTCACTCCTTAACGTTGACAAACACACCCGTGGACCTCCTCCTCCTACTCCAACACGGCCCGCTTGGGGAGGCCTACTCCCAGCTCAGCTGCCTCCCAACCCAAATATTAGTGCACATCACTAAAAGGCTGTCAAGGATGGGGATATTTGTTGATTTTGCCGCCGACAATTTAGCGAATCATTTAGCCAAGAGGGTGCTAGTTGTTTTGGTGGGAGACGCACTTGGAAAATGTCGTGGCTCGTAAAACGGTTCCAAATATAACACAGGCCGGTTTGGGGGGAGCAGGGGGGGGGGCTGGATGCTCCTGTGCGCACGTCGGCCGGGTCTGGATACGGAAAAGGCTGCCGTTCTTTGCGATTGGACTTTGGTGGACGCTGGAGTGGAGCCCACCCCAAAAGTACGGGGGCCTAACATCTCAAAGTCTCCCCATATGAAAAACAGGGGGGGGGGCTTTGCTTCCCAGACAAAGCCAGAAGCATTTGACACAGAGAGGTGGCACCTGAAATAAACTCACCACTATGAAAAGCAGTCCTCGGTTTACAACCAGTTTACAAGCCTGATTCGCTTAAGGCTTGCACGATCCACTTAACTGCACTGATTCGCTTACTAACCATGGGGGGGGGGAGGAAACCCCTCATAAAACTGCCTTGCTTAGCCATGCACACACACACACACACACACACGTTTCAGCCGTAAGTCAAGGACCTACCCGTAGTAGCATTACAAAAATTAAAAATACAAACCGCCTCGCTTATCTGGTTTTAGTGGGACAAGAGTTTTTCCCCCTTTTTTTAAAAATTTTATTGCATTTATTGGTTTATTTATCCAATTTATTTGCTGCCCATTTTGTGGTTCGGGCTGCTCTTGATTTTTATTTTTATTTTTTAACCAAAACCCCCAAAACTTGGCAAAAATGTCCCCTGTGGCTTAGGATGGAGCGGTGCAGCGGTGAGGGTGAAGCGCTTGGTTTGAAATCTGGATTTACGGGGGGGACTCTGAACCTCTGAACCAACAGGCCGGGGTAGCGGGTGCGAATAACCCAGCGGGCCTTGATGCCAAAGGTGGAATGCCAGGGGTGGTGTCTGTGTGTTTGCATGTTTGGGAGAAAAAAAAAATCTGCATCTGTTCCACGCGTCTCCGGGGCTCTCAGCAAAGAGGCAGCTGCCATCTGACCACTTGGGTCTTGATTGACTAGCCAGCCGTAGGCATAGCCTGCCTCTTTGTGTCTTGTCTCGGTGCGTGAGTGTGTGTCTGTGTATGTGGTGAGCAACCCAAGCAGCTTATCTTGGCTCCTTGCACGCTGCCCGTAACCGCAGGAGCTGCGGCCAGGAAAATGTGAGTGCTGCGTCAACAGAGTTTGATAGGCAGGCCTGCCTGGTACAACTCTTCGCTCTGTCTCCTCCGTCAGCATCCAAGAAGCTGGGGGCTGCTCCGGGGAGCCCTGCTTTAGGGGCAGGATCTGGGGACCTGGAAAGAGTCGAAAAAGCAGGGAGGGGATGGAGAAGACTTTTTGGGGGGGGCAGGGAAGGTCTGAACCCATGCTCCTCAACCTGGTCGACTTTAAGATGGGTGGATCTCAGCTCCCAGAATTCCCCAGCCAGCATGCTTTAAGATGGGTGGACTTCCTATCCCAGAATTCCCCAGCTGCCATGCTTAAAAATGAGTGGGCTTCCCCTCCCAGAATTCCCTAGCTAGCATTTCTTAAAGATCGGGACCTGGAAAGAGTCGAAAAAGCAGGGAGGGGATGGAGAAGACTTTTTTGGGGGGGGCAGGGAAGCTCTGAACCCATGCTCCTCAACTTGGTCAACTTTAAGATGGGTGGACCTCAGCTCCCAGAATCCCCCAGTCAGCATTGCTGGCTGGGGAATTCTGGGAGTTGAAGTCCACAGGCCTTAAAGCGGCCAAGGTTGGACCCCCCCATCCACTGCCCTGCGGGGAGAAAGAATTATCTCCCTGCAGCCAGAAACCCAGCGAATCCACGAGAAATGAGGGGTTTTTTTGACAATGTTTTCACGACAATCTACAAGCCCCTCTCCAATTCCACGCAGGAGTCTCTTGAGTTGGTACAGGCCCCAATAAGAAGTGGGTTGAGGGAAGGGTAATGGCTTGTTTGGCCGATTATGTGCTTTGCACGCAAATAAATAAACATTTTTTTAAAAAAAATAAATACCGCAATCGCTCCCCGGGGAACGGCTGGCCAAAACCTCTGGCCAGGAATCTACCAAGCTCAGCTCCTCCACATCAATCAAGGTGCTTCTAAATGGACCTTTTGTTTGTCTAAAGTAGCTTTCCACCTTCCTAAAAAGGCACCACTTCATCGGATCAATGCATTTAAAAAAATTAAAAAAATAAAAACCCAAATGCAAGAGCCAAATTCCCCCGCGCTTGCATTTCGCAGCCTGTTTTTTGAAGCCCACCACCGAGAGAGAGAGAGACGTGCCCCGTGGGGGATTCCAGAAAACCCAACCGGTGGGGTTGTCTAGCTTGTCCGAAGCGTGTCTTCTCCCGCTGAGACGTCAGGGACCGAACAGACGTGCCCTGAAGCCCAGCCAGGATCAACAACCCGGAGCCCAACGCCTGGACAGGTGTGTGTGCTACTGGTTGCAGACGTGCCAGATGCCGTCTGCCAACGCAACTTGGTCAAGCAGGCCACTCCAAGCGACAAGACATGCTGCAACGGTTGTAAACAACGCCGGCCTTCAATCCTGGGGGGGGGGAAGGGGGGGCTCTGGGTTGGGGACCAGGAATAAATATTGGAAACTGGCTTTTTTCTGGCTGGGAGAGGCCAGAAATGGAGACAGGGGTGGCCACTTCCAAGGGAGACCTGCAAGGTTTTCAAGACACGCTTCGAGATTAAATCGTAGGCTGGGAGACCCTGGTGCTCCCCTATGAAGTAAGTTTGAGGATTCCTTGTAACACAAAACAAGAGATTTATCGTTGCAAACCAGGATCACTCCAGGAGGAGACACTTGGGTTTTTAGAGTGCAGGCAGTCCTCGACTTACAACGGTTCGTTTAACGACCGTTCCAAGTTACAACGGCACTGAACAAAAGGGACGTAGGACCATTTTCACACTTGCCACAATTGCAGCGTCCCTAGGATCATGCGATCAAAATCCAGACCCTTGGCAACTGGCAAGTGTTTATGACGGTTGCGGCGTCCCGGGGTCACGTGATTCCCCCTTTTACGACCTTCCGACAGGCAAAGCCAATGGGGGAAGCCAGATTCACTTAACAACCGGGTTACTGACTTACCAGCTGCAGTGATTCGCTTAAGGACCGTGGCGAGAAAGGTGGGTCAAATGGGGCAAAACCCGCTTAAGGGATGTCTCGCTTGCAGCATACATTTTGGGGCTGGACTGTGGTCGTAAGGTGAGGACTGCCTGCACAGAATGCTGGGGCCCCTCCCTGGAAGAAATCAAGGCTGTGGGAATGACCCTCCTTTTCTGCCAGCAGTTTGAGAGACAGGTAGCTGGGCCCGGATCTCTCCCTCGCCGCGGCTTTTGCCTCTGGGCTTCGGAGTGGCCGGGCGCTGGCGGTTTCGATGGGCCGTGGGCTGCCCTGCCAGAGCGCACACACACGGCTCTTTCAGCCGTCAGCTGGCAGCATTTGCATGCGCCTCCAGCAAAGATGGCAGAGGAATTTTGCTGAGACTCTCTTCCCTTGCCAGATTCAAAGATCTGTTGTAGGGCAGCTGCCCTCCAAGCTCTCGCCACCCCCACCCCCAGACGACAAACGGCCTTGGTTAGCAAGGGCTGCCGAGTGGCTTATGAAGGGGGCCTTATTTGACAGGGGGGAGGCAAGGAGGGGGGCTAAGAGAGGAGGAGGAGGAGGAGGAGGAGGAGGAGGAAGAGGAGTCCTTGGTGCTCTCTGAGCTTGGTGGTTTTCTTGCAGACGTTTCACTACCAAACTAGGTAACATCATCAGTGCTAGAAGGGAGGAGGAGGAGGAGGAGGAGGAGGAGGAGAAGGAGATCTGTAGGGTCCTTCGTGCTCTCTGAACTTTATGGTTTTCTTGCAGACGTTTCATGACCCATACTAGGTAACATCATCAGTGCTAGAAGGGAGGAGGAGGAGGAGGAGGAGGAGGAGGAGGAGCAGGAGGAGATCTGTAGGGTCCTTGGTGCTCTCTTGAGCTTGGTGGTTTTCTTGCAGACATTTCACTACCAAACTAGGTAACATCATCAGTGCTAGAAGGGAGAGGGGTTTGTGGAGAGGAGGAGTAGTAGTCCTTGGTGATTTTCTTGCAGACATTTCATAACCCAGCTAGGTAACCTTATCCGTTCTAGAAGGGAGTGTGGTTTGCAGAGAGGAGGAGGAGGAGGAGGAGGAGGCAACTGCAGCCTTCAGGATGGTAGGTGTCTGCTCTGCTCTTCTAGTTTTATTATATATAAATATAAAACTTCTGGTTTAGTTCAATGAAATTCAGACTCAGACCTGTTGCCCCTGAGATATAAAAAAAAATCAGCTCAAGATGGAGAGAGACAGTCTTCTTCTGCCTGCTCCATCGGCCACATCTAGGAGAAGAGCCACGGGTGACGGTTGCCCGGTTGGGTTTCTACCTAGTGTTAAGGGCCCACAGAAGCGATGACCTCACTCCGAACAGCCTTGGCCTCCCAAGAGCAGGTTAAAATTAGCTCCCGCGAGTGACTTGTTCGGAACTAAATTTGGATTTCAGTCCTTCCCAGTTTGGCAGTGCACTTTGTGTCTCGGGATATGTGAAAGCCTGACCCGTTGCCGGATGGAAAGGACCATCCAACACAAGCCCATCGCTCTTGAGAAAGGGACTACAGGGCCATGTTCCCGCTGGGGGCAAGGAACAGCCCCAAGAAATCCAGGCAACATTGCATTATGAGGTTTTCTCCTGCCAACCCATTCCCAGAATCATGCAAGTAGCCCAAACATTCAGAGTAATCAGCCAAAAATAGATTAACTCATCTCCTGGGATTGGTTTTTTTTTTTTTCAGATAAGACTTAGGGTTTTTTGAGGGGAAAAATAATAAAATAAACCCTTTCAAATCTACCAGGTTCCCCTTTAGCTTCTTCTAGCATCAGAGATCTAAAAGCTGGGGGGGGGGATTTTAAAAATAAAAAACAGATCTCAAAAAGGGAAGCATTTTGTCCACGTGGCACTTCACAAACAGGCAAAGCTTGATGGGACTTTTGTGGCTGCCATCTTGACTTTTTTGACCCTGGTTGGTCACTATTTTGCCCTGGGCTCTTCACATCTGGAGGGCTGACCACTTGCATCGCCATAGGCAACTGACAAGAGCATGGGATTCTTCTGGGACATCTACATACCGGCAGTCCTCGCCTTGTGACCACGATGGAACAAAATGTCCGTTGTTGAGTAAGATAGTTGTTAAGTGAGTTTTTGCCCTATTTTGCCACCTTTCTTTCCCCAGCAGTGAAGTGAAGCACTGCAGTTAAGTTAGTAATATGGTTGTTAAGTGAATCAGGAGGTCGCAAAAGGGGATCGCGTGACCCGCAGGACGCTGCGACCGTCATAAAGATAAGTCAATTGCCAAGCATCTGAATTTTGATCACGTGACCACGGGGAGGCTGCGATGGTTGTAAGTGTGAATAAAGGTCACTAAATGTAATAGTTGTAAGTCGAGGATCGCCCGTATTTAACTTTTTCTACTACAGTGTATCTTGAAGCCAAACAAGATACAACCTAGAACTAAGGGGAAACTTCCTGACAGTGAGAACAATTAACCAGTGGAACGACCTGCCTCCAGAAGTGGTGAATGCTCCAACACTGGAAGTTTTTAAGAAGAGACGGGACAGCCTTTTGTCCGAAATGGTATAGGGTTTCCTGCCTGAGCAGGGGGTTGGACTAGATGACCTCCAAGGTCCCTTCCAGCATTATTATTATTATTATTATTATTATTACTATTATTATAAATGAGCAAAACTCTTTCCCAGCCAAAAAAGGAATTGGGGAGTAAGCACATTGACAGACAACTGCAAGTACATTCCTGAATTATTTCTTGAGCAGTTTTCACGAGCAAGAAAGACTCAGGGGAAGTTCTTTGCCCAAAGAAAGAGTTTATAATATGTAATTCAAAAGGGTAACCAAGAACGGAGACCGGCAAAAAGACCTTCCAAACGGGACTTGAGGGTCCAACATCCCACCTCAAGTCCCAAATGCTGCAATCCTGACTCGTCAGGTAGAAGAGAGAAATGCCACCCAAGACTCTCTAAACAGGAAGGTCTCTTCTCAGAGTGTTAACAATTACACAACCCTGAGCAGGGAGGGAATGGAGGAAAGAGGCATATTGATAAAGCTATATACACACTTGGACTTTGCCTCCATAAGAGATGAGAAGGGGTTAAATTAGAAGGTGTGAACAATGGGAGATGTGGGAAGAAAACATTTCTTTATTTGATTCATTTATAAAATTTATAGGCTGCCCATCTTACCTCAAGGTAACTCTAGGAACATGAAGGTGAAGGAACTCTAGGAAAAACACTACAGCAAAACCTTAGCAAGAACTCATTATTCCGTAAACTAAGATAAGCACGAAAAGTTTTGCAAAAGAGTTCAACAACAGACAAGATTAGAAATTTCCGCTGTTTACAGCTACCCATCAATCTTGGCACATGGTGACGCAACGGTCATCGTGCCTCTGTTTTGCTTTTTTTGTGTGTCTGTGTGTAATATATTTTATTGATTTTTTTTAAAACATAAATCACAATAATTGGTGAACAGTGTATTGTTTGGGTTACATTTATAAAACAATGATTTAACAATTGATTTCTATAATCCATAATCCACCTAATGGTTTTAGTTGATTTCCTCTTTTCCCAAAATATCCTCTTTTGCAAACATGGAGTTAATACAATTCTTACTGTTCGGATAGATAACAATTATATATATATATTTTCCCCAATGTTCCTAAAAATAATAATCACACGTTTTGCTTTTTTTTTTTTAAACATCTGTAAACATGGAAGCTCCCTTAATTTTCCACCCGGGCCGATGGACAGCCAACTCAGTAAAGTGAAGTTACTCAGGGACCATCGGAAAATCAAGATGACTTTACGTGATGATGGATAAAGAAGATTGTGTCGGAGAAGACTTGGGAACTCTACACTTATAAAACTTATTTTTTTAAAAGAAATCTTCCTTTCAAATCTTCCAATTCAAAGAAACGTACGTTCTTATTTTCAAGAAGGGAACCCAAAATGTGCTTTGAGAGTCACAGAAAGGGCAAATATGGAAAGAGAATCTCAATTATTGGACACAGCAGTGTTTCTCAATTTTGACAATGTGAGGATGTGTGGACTTGATTTTGATTTGATTTTAACTTCAACTTAAGTGAACCTGGCTAATCCACTGATTTGTGAGAAGGTCGCAAAAAGGGGATCCCATGACCCCCGGGACACTGCGACCGTCGTAAATGCGAGTCGGTTGCCCAGCATCCAAATTTTGATCACATGATCATGGGGATGCTGGAAAGGTGGTAACTGTGAGAAACGGTCTTAAGTCACTTTTTTCAATGCCTCGGAACGGTCACTACAGGCCTACCTGTATAAACCAAATTTTACAAAACCTCTTTACCTTAAACCATGATACAAGTTTCCAAGAAAAGTTCATGGACCAATGATTGAAATTTAATCAAAATTCAGTTAACTCACAACCACAAACCTCATCCAGAATGAAGAGACGGACGAGGAGGGACATGATAGCAGTGTTCCAATATCTCAGGGGTTCCCCCAAAGAAGAGGGAGTCAAGCTATTCTCCAAAGCCTCTGAAGGCAGGACAAGAAGCAACGGGTGGAAACTAACCAAAGAGAGAAGCAACCTGGAACTAAGGAGAAACTTCCTGACAGTCAGAACAATTAACCAGTGGAACAACCTGCCTCCAGAAGCGGTGAATGCTCCAATACTGGAAGTTTTTTAGAAGAAACTGGACAGCCATTTGTCCGAAATGGTATAGGGTTACCTGCCTGAGCAGGGGGTTGGACTAGATGACCTCCAAGGTCCCTTCCAACTTTATTATTATTATTATAATGTTTAAATAAATAGAATAAAATAGAGGGGAAAAAACAGATTTTGCTTTTGCTTCTCTGGGCTGGTGACCAAATTATTATTTTAAATCAAAAGTGTGACAATTTCCCCAGGTTTGAAAAAAAAGGGGGGGAGAAGAAAGGAGGACCCCCCCCAAATGTTAGCTCTGATTCTCTCTCTGGCTTTGTATGAAAAGTAAAATAGCAGACTCTCAAACTCTCTGCTTTAGAGTTTTATCTTTGCACATCGCCAAAGGAAATAACCTTTCTTTGCCAAATATCGATCTCTTTTAGAAAAAAAAAAAGCTTTTGAAATCTAGATTTTTAAACCCACAGATATTTCGCTTGCCACGTGCTGCGGCATTCAAACATTTACGAATTCATACTCTACCCATTACAAAGACCCAGAAAGAGTAGCACTAAAAAAAAAAAAAAAACAAGGGGAGGGGGTTTCTATCCCATTTAGGATCAGAGAATCAGGTGTGCCCCTCCCCAAAACAACTGCACAGTTTTCTACCCTTTACTACCAGACCCCACCCCACCCTTTAGGCTTCCCATTTCAGATGAATTATTTTAAAAAAAACCAGAAACCTTTCTGGGGGTCCACCTTAGTTTTCAGAGGTTTGCAATTGGAAAGGGCAGCATTTTTCAGCTTCTCCCTCAGCTCACAAACACACAGACACACAAACACACAGACTCCCCTATTTCTGCACTGCTTCCAAGCTTTCTTACCGGAGACGCATCCCATCGAAAAGGTGCTGTTAGTTGTAGCAAGAGCAGGAGCAGCCAAAATGCAGAGAGCATGGTGTTGCAGACTCTTCAGTTGCCCAGAGGTTGCCCCCCCCCTCCAAGAAGCAGGACCAAGGGAACACGGGCTGGACACGGCTGAGTCACCGAGGACACGGACTGGACACGGCCGAGTCTCCGTCTGCCGAGTTATAAAGCCCCCCCCCAGAGCCCACCAAACTCTCCCCGCCCTTCCCAGGCAGGTCACTGCTCTGCTCTCCAAGGTGTCCAAAGCACGTGGGCCACCAACAGCTGGAGGAGAATCCACGCCCCCCTCGGGGAGGGGAAATCCCCACCCTCCCCTTCCAGATCAGAGGGAGGCAACCTCAGGTTGCATTTGTGGCGGGGGGGGGGAGGAGGGTGGTGGTGGGTGTAGATTTTAAATCAGAAATATTTTACCTTCCAGCCGTTTTTTTGCAAAAACCGGTCCTCAGCTCCAGAAGGGAAAAGTACTTCGCCTCGTCCACCAGGAGCTGAATGCAGGTGTCAAGTCGGAGTCTAAAACCACCGAATTCGGTCTGCAAACAAGGTGCTCAAACCCAGGGCAAAATGCTGGACAGAACGGCGTCCTAAGGTCCGCGACCCTCAGGTGTGGCGAATTTTTCACTTGGTTTCAACCCTTTGAGGCAGGACCGTCTTGCAGGACGTCTCATTTTGCAGGTCCGGTTCCCTCAAAGAAGCCACAAAGAAACGTGTTCAAGATCTTCCCAATCTCTTGTTCTCAAGACCCCCAAACACCCATCTCTCCTCCACGCCAAGCCCATCTCTTACCGGCTGAGGTTCGGTTGCAGGCCAGAGAAGAGCAAGAGCAAGCAGGGAGGAGGCAGAGCAGCCCAGGCTGGGCAGCAATGATATTTGGGGAGAACAAAATGTGCTCCCGACAGCCCCTTTGGTGTCCCAGCGTGGGTTAAGCTTTAACCATTGAATCCACAGCTCCCTCTGAAGTGACCCTCTAGACCAGTGGTTCTCAACCTGTGGGTCGGGACCCCATTTGGGGTCGATCGACCATTTAATGGGGGTCGCCAAGCAAGGCTGTCCGCCATTTTTTTTGTCCGCCATTTTTTGCCCCCTTTTCCGGCGGGTGCCATACCTCCCTTGGGCTGGGCCAGCTGGTGGTCGGCCTGCTCCGTCTCTGCCGCTTGCCAGCTACGCCTCGGCCGGCGCAGGGGGCGGAACCGCGCATGTGCGGCGCTCCCGGGCAGGGAAAGTCCTCGACTTACGACCGGTTGGGTAGTCCTCGACTTACGACCGGTTTGGTCCTCGACTTACGACCGGTTTAGTCCTCGACTTACGACCGGTTGGGGTCACGGCATTAAAAAGGTTGAGAACCACTGCTCTAGAACACCAGCTGCTGACCCAAAGAGTAGGCGGTCTGGATTCGAGCCTCAAAACGGGGCGGGTTATTGAGCAAGGGGCAAAATTGAGTGTACTGTAGCTCTTTTCCTTGCCTCTGCTGGATAGAGATTGTACCGTGATCGGTTTGCTGGAATTGGGTATGGAGAAGATTCCTGCGAGTCCCCTGGACTGCAAGGCGATCAAACCGGTCGGTCCTAGAGGAGATCAACCCCGACTGCTCTTTAGAAGGCCAGATCCTGAAGTTGAAACTCAAGGACTTTGGCCACCTAGTGAGAAGGAAGGACTCCCTGGAGAAGAGCCTGATGCTGGGAAAGATGGAGGGCAAGAGAAGAAGGGGACGACAGAGAAGGAGGTGGCTGGATGGAGTCACTGAAGCAGGAGGCGTGAGCTTCAATGGACTCCAGAAGATGGTAGAGGACAGGAAGGCCTGGAGGAACGTTGTGGGTCGGACATGACTTCGCAACTAACAGCAAGTTTAATGAAAAGGACTAGGGGGGACATGATGGCAGTGTTCTAATATCTCAGGGGCTGCCCCAAAGAAGAGGGAGTCAAGCTATTCCCCAAAGCACCTGAAGGCAGGACAAGGAGCGACGGATGGAAACTAATCAAGGCGAGAAGCAACCTGGAACTAAGGAGAAACTTCCTGCAGGGAGGACAATTAATCAGTGGAACAACCCTGCCTCCAGACGTTGTGGGTGCTTCATCACTGGAGGCTTTTAAGAAGAGATTGGACAACCATTTGTCTGCAATGTTATAGGGTTTCCTGCCTGAGCAGGGGGGTTGGACTAGATGACCTCCCAGGTCCCTTCCAACTCTGTCATTCTGTTAAGATGGAAATTGATCTGTGGGTGGGATCATCAAACCGCTGCTTTCCAGGAAGTCCAGACCTCGTCATTTTTTTTCGCTATTGACTCTTATAATACGCAGATCCCAGGAGACAGACACGAAACCCATTTCAGTCTCCAGCGGAAGTCAAATTTCTTCCCCCAAAGCTTTGTTGGAAACATTTGTTTTTTTTTTTAAAAAAAAGAAATCTTATATTGCTGCCTCACTTTCCTGTCTTGTTCTAGTCCGGGGATCTCCACAAACGTGGCCTCTCTTTAAGACGTATGGCTTCAATTCCCAGAATTCCCCAGTCAGCCATGCTGGCTGGGGAATTCTGGGAGTTGAAATCCACAAGCTTTCAAAGTTGCCAAGCTTGGAGACTCTGTTCTGGTCTTCTCCATTTCACAAAGGGAAATGAGAGAAATCAAGATTCAGTCATGGGTCAGTAACACCTTGGGACAGGGGTAGGCAACCTTGGCTCTTTTATGACTTGTGGACTTCAACTTTGCTGGCTGAGGAATTCTGGGAGTTGAAGTCCACAAGTCATAAAAGAGCCAAGGTTGCCTACCCCTGCATTAGGAGATTTCTTATTTCAGCCCAAAGACATACAGTTAGTCCTTGACTTATGACCTCAAGTGCATCCAAAATTTCTGAGGCTAAGTGAAGAGGAGTTTTGCCTCATTTTACACAGTTAAATGAACTGCTGCCATTGTTACGTTAGTTAGTAAGGCAGCTTTCCCCAGTGACTTGGCTTGTCAGAAAGTCGTAAAAGGGGATCACACGACCCAGGGACAGTGCAACCGTCCTAAGTACATGCCAGTTGCCGAGCATTCAGATTTGGATCATGTGACCACAAGAATGCTACAATGGGTCAAAAAGAATGTGAAAAAATCAGTCGTGTCTCTTTTTCAAGGCCACTGTAACCTCAAAGTCGCTAAATGAATTGTTGTAAATTGAGGACTCCTTGTAAATACCTCAGTAACAGATCTGCCTCAGAAACACCCATTTCAGTATCTGCAACTCCACACGCTGTTAAGGCCCCGATTGTAAAAAAAAAAATATTAATAGCATTGGGGAAAAAAGGGGGATTGGACACCCCAATTAATTCCTTGGGGGGCACTGTTATCCACAAAACTGCACGAGGAGGATGGAGAGAATTTGCACCTTTGGACTTTTTAAAGAACTACAAAGGACTTAAATCAAAATCCCATCAAAGTTATAGACAGGGCTCCCGTTACGTCTTGAAGGATAGGGGACCAGGAAACATTGCACCCCGAACTAAGAGAAAAGGACGTATTTTAAAAGGTCGCATGCAAAATTAAACCAGTGTGTTTAATTGACTTTTCCAGAATCAACCTTGTAAGTGTCTCTTGGGTGGGCGAAAAAAGCCTTCCAGCCCCACCGAGAGTGTAGCAAAATGTACACCGTTTGTGCGTTTGGAGACCCGGGGCCAACTTTCCAGGCTCTGCAGAAGCTGACCAGAGACAGCAATCCAATTCTTGAGGAAAAGTGAGAGAAGGAAGTCACGTGTAAAAGCAGGACACTTTCACAGCCTGGAGCTGGCGATGCCCTTTGCGGCTGTCTCCCAGTTCCTCTGGGACGATTCTTGTTAGGCCGGTTGGGAAAACTCATTTTGGGTGGGGAGGAACCAGAAGGAGGACAGCCAGAACAACTAGAACAACGGCCCACTCCTGTCCGCTACTAGTTTTAGGGATGAGCACCGCCACGGCCCGGGTGAGCCTTTTAGCCCAAGTTCTTCTGCTCGAGAGGTTTCTTCTCTGTAGTCCTCGTGTCAGCTGCCACGTCACGTTTGCCTTTTGCTATCACTCAGGGCCAGACTGCCACGAACTCTGGGGGGGGGGGGACGGGATGGGNCTTTTCATGAAGCGGAGCAGGTGGTCCTCGACTTACGTCCACAGTTCAGCCTCAGATTTTGGTGGCTTAAGCCAGACGTTTGTTCCACGAGTTTGGGTCCCGTTTTACGACCTGTCTTGCCGCAGGATTCCAGGCGCTGGGAGTCCACACCGCTTAAAAAGTGAACCAAAGTTGGGAAACTCCGTCCTGGCAGAACGTCAACGTCTCGTTTTGCAGGTCCGGTTCCCTCAAAAGAAGCCACAAAGAAACGTGTTCAAGATCTTCCCAATCTCTTGTTCTCAAGACCCCCAAACACCCATCTCTCCTCCACGCCAAGCCCATCTCTTACCGGCTGAGGTTCGGTTGCAGGCCAGAGAAGAGCAAGAGCAAGCAGGGAGGAGGCAGAGCAGCCCAGGCTGGGCAGCAATGATATTTGGGAGAACAAAATGTGCTCCCGACAGCCCCTTTGGTGTCCCAGCGTGGGTTAAGCTTTAACCATTGAATCCACAGCTCCCTCTGAAGTGACCCTCTAGAACAGTGGTTCTCAACCTGTGGGTCGGGACCCCATTTGGGGTCGATCGACCATTTCATGGGGGTCGCCAATCAAGGCTGTCCGCCATTTTTTTTGTCTGCCATTTTTTGCCCCCTTTTCCGGCGGGTGCCTTACCTCCCTTGGGCTGGGCCAGCTGGGGGTCGGCCTGCTCCGTCTCTGCCGCTTGCCAGCTACGCCTCGGCCGGCGCAGGGGGCGGAACCGCGCATGTGCGGCGCTCCCGGGCAGGGAAAGTCCTCGACTTACGACCGGTTGGGTAGTCCTCGACTTACGACCGGTTTGGTCCTCGACTTACGACCAGTTTAGTCCTCAACTTACGACCGGTTGGGGTCGCGGCATTAAAAAGGTTGAGAACCACTGCTCTAGAACACCAGCTGCTGACCCAAAGAGTAGGCGGTCTGGATTCGAGCCTCAAAACGGGGCGGGTTATTGAGCAAGGGGCAAAATTGAGTGTACTGTAGCTCTTTTCCTTGCCTCTGCTGGATAGAGATTGTACCGTGATCGGTTTGCTGGAATTGGGTATGGAGAAGATTCCTGCGAGTCCCCTGGACTGCAAGGCGATCAAACCGGTCGGTCCTAGAGGAGATCAACCCCGACTGCTCTTTAGAAGGCCAGATCCTGAAGTTGAAACTCAAGTCCTTTGGCCACCTAATGAGAAGGAAGGACTCCCTGGAGAAGAGCCTGATGCTGGGAAAGATGGAGGGCAAGAGAAGAAAGGGACGACAGAGAAGGAGGTGGCTGGATGGAGTCACTGAAGCAGCAGGTGTGAGCTTCAATGGACTCCAGAAGATGGTAGAGGACAGGAAGGCCTGGAGGAACGTTGTCCATGGGGTCGCGATGGGTCGGACACGACTTCACAACTAACAGCAAGTGTCATGAAAAGGACTAGGGGGGGCATGATGGCAGTGTTCTAATATCTCAGGGGCTGCCCCAAAGAAGAGGGAGTCAAGCTATTCCCCAAAGCACCTGAAGGCAGGACAAGAAGCGACGGATGGAAACTCATCCAGGAGAGAAGCAACCTAGAACTAAGGAAGAATTTCCGGACAGGGAGGACAATTAATCAGTGGAACAACCCTGCCTCCAGACGTTGTGAGTACTTCATCACTGGAGGCTTTTAAGAAGAGATTGGACAACCATTTGTCTGCAATGTTGTAGGGTTTCCTGCCTGAGCAGGGGGGTTGGACTAGATGACCTCCCAGGTCCCTTCCAACTCTGTCATTCTGTTAAGATGGAAATTGATCTGTGGGTGGGATCAAACCACTGCTTTCCAGGAAGTCCAGACCTCGTCATTTTTTTTCGCTATTGACTCTTATAATACGCAGATCCCAGGAGACAGACACGAAACCCATTTCAGTCTCCAGCGGAAGTCAAATTTCTTCCCCCAAAGCTTTGTTGGAAACATTTGGTTTTTTTTTTTAAAAAAAGAAATCTTATATTGCTGCCTCACTTTCCTGTCTTGTTCTAGTCCGGGGATCTCCACAAACGTGGCCTCTCTTTAAGAAGTATGGCTTCAATTCCCAGAATTCCCCAGTCAGCCATGCTGGCTGGGGAATTCTGGGAGTTGAAATCCACAAGCCTTAAAAGTTGCCAAGCTTGGAGACTCTGTTCCGGTCTTCTCCATTTCACAAAGGGAAATGAGAGAAATCAAGATTCAGTCATGGGTCAGTAACACCTTGGGACAGGGGTAGGCAACCTTGGCTCTTTTATGACTTGTGGACTTCAACTCCCAGAATTCCTCAGCCAGCAAAGCTGGCTGAGGAATTCTGGGAGTTGAAGTCCACAAGTCATAAAAGAGCCAAGGTTGCCTACCCCTGCCTTAGGAGATTTCTTATTTCAGCCCAAATCCCAAAGACATACAGTTAGTCCTTGACTTATGACCTCAAGTGCATCCAAAATTTCTGAGGCTAAGTGAAGAGGGCTGATAAGGGAGTTTTGCCTCATTTTACAGAGTTAAATGAACTGCTGCCATTGTTACGTTAGTTAGTAAGACAGCTTTCCCCAGTGACTTGGCTTGTCAGAAAGTCGTAAAAGGGGATCACACGACCCAGGGACGGTGCAACCGTCCTAAGTACATGCCAGTTGCCGAGCATTCAGATTTGGATCATGTGACCACAAGAATGCCACAACGGTCAAAAAAAATGTGAAAAAATCAGTCGTGTCTCTTTTTCAAGGCCACTGTAACCTCAAAGTCACTAAATGAATTGTTGTAAATTGAGGACTCCTCGTAAATAACTCAGTAACAGATCTGCCTCAGAAACACCCATTTCAGTATCTGCAACTCCACACGCTGTTAAGGCCCCGATTGTAAAAAAAAAAATATTAATAGCATTGGGGAAAAAAGGGGGATTGGACACCCCAATTAATTCCTTGGGGGCCACTGTTATCCACAAAACTGCACTAGGAGGATGGAGAGAATTTGCACCTTTGGACTACAAAGGACTTAAATCAAAATCCCATCAAAGTTATAGACACGGCCCCCCGTTACATCTTGAAGGATAGGGGACCAGGAAACGTTGCACCCCAAACTAAGAAAAAAGGACGTATTTTAAAAGGTCGCACGCAAAATTAAACCAGTGTGTTTAATTTGACTTTTCCAGAATCAACCTTGTAAGTGTCTCTTGGGTGGGCGAAAAAAAGCCTTCCAGCCCCACCGAGAGTGTAGCAAAATGTACGCCGTTTGTGCGTTTGGAGACCCGGGGCCAACTTTCCAGGCTCTGCAAAAGCTGACCAAAGACAGCAATCCAATTCTTGAGGAAAAGTGAGAGAAGGAAGTCACGTGTAAAAGCAGGACACTTTCACAGCCTGGAGCTGGCGATGCCCTTTGCGTGTCTCCCAGTTCCTCTGGGACGATTCTTGTTAGGCCGGTTGGGAAAACTCATTTTGGGTGGGGAGGAACCAGAAGGAGGACAGTCAGAACAACTAGAACAACGGCCCACTCCTGTCCGTTACTAGTTTTAGGGATGAGCACCGCCACGGCCCGGGTGAGCCTTTTAGCCCAAGTTCTTCTGCTCGAGAGGTTTTTTCTCTGTAGTCCTCATGTCAGCTGCCACGTCACGTTTGCCTTTTGCTATCACTCAGGGCCAGACTGCCACGAACTCTGGGGGGGGGGGG
>NW_015389221.1:55254-57921 GCF_001527695.2 Protobothrops mucrosquamatus
GGGACAGATAGAAGTCCAAAACAAAGGGTCACAGGGCAAGTCACAGGGTTTGTTTGCTACTCATCCTATTTAGCACTCGCCGTGCCTCCAGGAACCCATTTAGCACGAGTACCAAAGTCCCACCGCACGTGGTTGACGAGGAGTTGATGACACATAATCAGTCAGAACGTAGGCTGTGGGCAACTACAATGAGGTGTCCTGCCATAAACAGTGGAGGTGCAAATAGAATGGTGAAAGCGAGGGGGTGACTTCAGGGATCTTGATTCAAGCCAGGAACAGAGTGTGGTATGAAGCAGATCAGAAGGGGGAGGGAGAAATGGATGGGGACTGTAGTCCAAACCACCCAGGACACTATGGCGAGGATGCTAACGTGTGCAGAAACCAGGAGAACACGCATGACAGGGAATGACTCAGAATGTAACCCGGGTTATGCTTAATTCTATAGAAGCCTCTGTCTAAACCAGTGTTTCTCAACTTGGGCAACTTTAAGAGGGGTGGACTTCAACTCCCAGAAATCCCCAGCCAGCCACCCCTCTTAAAGTTGCCCAAGTTGAGAAACACTGGTCTAAACCATGGTTAGCATGCCACCAACACAGGACCTGCTCCAACAGGAACCAACGGCCCAAATAAGACAGCAGCCATGGCTGAGCAGTTATTTTTCTAGCAGCTTTTGCTCGGCCTTTCTGTCTCTGAGGTTCTCTTTCCACCTGCCTCCCAGCCTCACCTGCAAATTGCGGCGGTGGTGGTGGTGGATGGTGCGCCGGCGATGCCACTGATGGATGGAGCGCTGGGCCTCCACGCTGATCTGCCTGGTGATGGTAAAAGCCGCCTGGAAGTTTTCAATGTGGTAGAGAGCCCCGAACCAGGTGGTGAGGTAGTAGCCCCCTAGAACGCAGGAGGGGGAGGAAGGGAGGACATGAACGTGAAGTTGAGGAGTAAACTTGGGGTGACAGTTCAAAAGTTTTGGAAGACTTGGTTAAGCCAACTTCAAGCCAAGTCTTGTGCGTTTCTTGTTCTCCTCTCTCATCAGTCAAGCAGCTGCAGGTAACCAAAGGCACTTCAATGTGCAACAGGGCACTTTGAGTGACCCCGAGGCTTTCCTATCAGGAAGTACAATCTTTATTTTATTTATTTATTCGAATTTTAACCCACTTTTCTTACTTGAAATAATTCAAGGGGGCACACATACCTAATACTCCTTCTTCCTATTTTCCCCACAACAACAACCTTGTGAAGTAGGTTGGGCTGAGAGACTGGCCCAAAGTCACCTAACAGCTTTCTTGGTTAAAGCAGGACTAGAATTCACCGACTCCTGGTGATTGGCCCAAAGTCACCCAGCCAGCTTCCATGCCTAAGGCAGGACTATAACTCACCGTCTCCTGGCGATTGGTCCAAAGTCACTCAGCAAGCTTTCAGGCCTAAGGCAGGACTAGAACTCACTGTCTCCTGGTGATTGGTCCAAAGTCACCCAGCCAGCTTCCATGCCTAAGGCAGGACTAGAACTCACCATCTCCTGGTGATTGGCCCTAAGTCATCCAGCCAGCTTTCAGGCCTAAGGCAGGACTAGAACTCACCGTTTCCTAGTGCTTGGCCCAAAGTCACACAGCCAGCTTCCATGCCTAAGGCAGGACTAGAACTCACCATCTCCTGGTGATTGGCCAAAAGTCACCCAGCCGGCTTTCATTAAACATGTATAAATACCTCTAAGCCTTAGCAAGAACTGAAGATGATCTCCTAATGGCTAGTGGGGGGAAACTCTTCCTTGGAAACAGATCCAGCTTGAAGCCAGCCAACCACCCCTACCTTCTCCCTGCAGCTGACTGGGATCCATCAGTTCCATCATGTACTCCACATCCAACTGTACAGACGCCACATCGCAGCGCACCAGCACGTAGATCAGAACTGGCAGGAAGTCATCGGCACCGAAGGCCTCTTCCAAAAATAGAAAGCCAAAGGCACGTTACGGGGAAGGGCAGCAGACCTCGGAAGCAGCCCGGGGACGAAGGAAGAGACCGAGGCTGCTTGGCAATATATATATATATATATATATATATATATATATATATATATACTTCTATTTATTTACAAGTAGTCCTTGACTTACGACCGCAACCGAGCCCAACATTTCAGTTGTTAAGTGAGATGTTGGTTAAATGGGTTTTGCCCCATTTTTATGACCTTTCTCACCACAGCCGTTCAGTGAATCCCTGCAACTGATAAGTAAAATGGGGTGTTAAGGGAACCCGACTTCCCCGTTGACTTTTGTTTGTCAGAAGGTCCCAAAAGGGTCTCACGTGACCCCGGGGACGCTGCGACCGTCACAAATAGGAACCGGTTGCCGAGCGTCCGAATTTTAATCGGGGAGGATGCTGGAAAGGTCGTTAAGTCGCAAGTCCCTTTTTCCAATGCCGTTGTTGACTTTGAACGGTCACTGACTTTGAACGGTCGTCAGTCGAGGACTCCCTGTGTTTATGTACTTATTCATGTATTTCCCTGCCTTTGTTATTGTAACCTTCCCCTGCTTTACTCCCTACCCCACCCTCGTCCCTATAAATCAGGGGTGTCGAACTCAATTTCATTGAGGGCTGCATCAGCATTGCGGTTGCCCTGGGGGGGGCAGGTGTGTGTGGCCAGGGTGGGTGCGGCCTACTGGGTGGGCGTGGATGG
>NW_015389221.1:58396-75271 GCF_001527695.2 Protobothrops mucrosquamatus
GATGATGTTACCTAGTTTGGTAATGAAAGGTCTGCAAGAAAAGCACCCAGCTCAGAGAGGACCTTTCTTGCCACCGGTGTTGAGGGAATTCCTGCAGTTGTTAAGTGAGTTACGCAGTTGTTAAGTGGACTTGGGTCTGTCTGGTTTAACGAAGAGAAGGACGAGGGGGGACACGATAGCAGTCTTCCAATCTCTCAGGGGCTGCCCCAAAGAAGAGGGAGTCAAGCTATTCTCCAAAGCACCTGAAGGCAGGACAAGAAGCAACGGGTGGAAACTGATCAAGGAGAGAAGCAACCTAGAACTAAGGAGAAACTTCCTGACAGTGAGAACAATTAACCAGTGGAACAACCTGCCTCCAGAAGCGGTGAATGCTCCAACACTGGAAGTTTTTAAGAAGAGACTGGACAGCCATTTGTCTGAAATGGGATAGGGTTTCCTGCCTGAGCAGGGGGTTGGACTAGATGACCTCCAAGGTCCCTTCCAACTTTATATTATTATTATTATTATTATTATTATTATTATTATTATTAGTCATGAAACGTAATCGCATGACCTTGCGACACGGCAACCATCATTGCCAAGCATCTGGATTCTGATCATGTGACCCCAGAGAGGCTGCAACGTTGTTAAGTGTGAAAAATGGTCCTTTTTTTCTGTGCCGCTGTAACTTCAAACAGTCGCTAAATGAACCGTCAAGGCCCGCCTGTACACAGGGCAGATCCTGCCAGCTGTTATTCAGCACCTCTGTTGCGCAGCCATCACCGCTATCCCAAATGGATCATTTTCAGACACACACACACACACCCCCCACAAAAATCTCCCAGCAGGCCCCGTTCCCCTACCGAGATCCAGTTCCTCGGCGTCGGCGTATTCCCAGTAGGCGGTGCGCAGATCCGAGCTTTCGCACAGGTAGCACTTCAGGTTGCTGATCATCTGCCGCGTCTCCTGGAGCATGTCGGTGCTGGTGGGGTGGCGGGCCCCGGCTCCCTGCTGCATGTGCTCCACGAAGTTCTGCACCAGGCCTCCCACGTCCGAGGTGGGCTCCTGGACCAGCTCTTGCACCCGCTTGGCCACCCGGCGCTCGAGCGAGAGGAAGCCGGTGAGGGCGCTGCTCATGGCCGAGAGACGGTAGAGCACCTTGTGGGTGAAGGTGGCCGAGGAGGGGCGCCGTCTCTTCTGCGGAGACGGGGTGGCGGGAGGGAGCCCCTCGCCCTCGTCCTCCACGCTGCTGATGGACAGCGAATCCAGTTCCGGGATGAGAGGCAGCAACATGGAGTCGTTCAGCAACAAGGAATCGGACCGGGCTTTTTTCAAGCTGGGGAAAGCGTCGGCCGAGATGCCTTCCACCCAGGAGACGCGGTGGCGAGAGCGGCCCTGGTTTTGGGGCAGAGTAGGGGACCAGGGAGGTGCCTCGGTTTCTGAACTGTTCCAGGAGGGTCTGCGAGGAAGGAAATCCCCTTGCCCGGAGGCTGAGCAGGACGGAGGGTCTGCGGGGAAGAGAGGGGCGAGGAAGGAGTCTATGGGCATGTTAGCCAGTCTGTGTTATTCTATCTACCACCCAGGAGGCCAACTGGTCATATTACACAGTGGTAGCTACTGAGAGAAGAGAAGCTTTGTAGCTCAGGGTTGGGCTGGGGGGCTCCTGGGGGCTCTCTGAGCTTGGGGGTTTCCTTGCAGATGTTTCATGACCCAACTAGGGAACATCATCAGTCCTAGAGTAGAGAGTGGGGTTTGTAGAGTACAGGAGGACGACGACAATTGTGGGGTCCTTGGTGCTCTCTGAGCTGGGTGGTTTTCTTGCAGACATTTCATAACCCAACTAGGTAGCGTCATCAATGCTAGAAGGGTTTGTGGAGAGGAGGAGGAGGAGGAGGAGGAGGAGGAGGAGGAGACAATGGCATCCTTAGTGCTCCCTGAGCTGGGTGGTTTTCTTGCAGACGTTTCATAACCCAACTAGGTAGCGTCATCAATGCTAGAAGGGAGGAGGAGGAGGAGGAGGAGGAGGAGGAGGAGGAGAAGGAGGAGGAGGAGGAGGAGGAAGAAGAAGAAGAAGAAGAAGAGGAGGAGGAGACGGCATCCTTAGTGCTCCCTGAGCTGGGTGGTTTTCTTGCAGACATTTAATAACCCAACTAGGTAGCGTCATCAATGCTAGAAGGGAGTAGTAGTAGTAGTAGTAATAGTAGTAGGAGACGGCATCCTTAGTGCTCCCTGAGCTGGGTGGTTTTCCTGCAAACGTTTCATAACCCAACTAGGTAGCGTCATCAATGCTAGAAGGGAGTAGGGTTTGTGGAGTGGAGGAGGAGGAGGAGGAGGAGGAGACAATGGCTTCCTTAGTGCTCCCTGAGCTTGGTGGTTATCTTGCAAACATTTCATTACCAAACTAGGTAATGTCATCAGTGCTACAGCTGGCACTGATGAGGTTCCCTAGTTTGGTAATGAAACGTCTGCAAGACAACCACCAAGCTCAGAGAGCACCAGAGACCTCACAGTTCGATCCCGAGCTACAAAGATTCTCTTCTCTTGGTAAACAGTGTTCTCAAAGAGCATTATTATTATTATTATTATTATTATTATTATTATTATTATTATTATTATTATTATTATTATTATTATTATTATTATTATTATTATTATTATTATTATTATTATTATTATTATTATTATTATCATCATCATCATCTTTATACCAACGACCCGGACAGCTGCCCCAATCTTACCTTTCCCCCCCTTCTCCTCCTCTTCCCGAGACTTGAGACGCTCCAGACCAACTGGGGCTTCTGGCCTTGCGGAGCCATTGGCGAGGCGCAGGGATCCCCCCCTGCCCCTCGAGTGGTACAGGCCGGGGGCCAGGTCGAGCCACTCGATGTCGCTGTGCACGGAAAGGAAGAGCGGGTTCACGATGCAGAGGGCGGCGTCCTCGGAGGTCACGCGGATGGAGCAAGAGGGCTGCTCGGACTTCAGCAGGTCCGCCTTGGGTTCCGGGCCGCTGGCTTCGGCTTCGTCTGGGGCCAGGCCGTTGGCGGGATGAAGAGGCATCGCCCAGAATGCTGTTGGATGAAAAACAAACCAAAAGAAACAACAGGAAATGGAGAACAGGGGCTCTTAGGGCAGTGTTTTTCAACCTTGGAAACTTTAAGATGGGTGGACTTCAACTCCCAGAATTCCCCACTGTCTTAGGGGGCTTCTGGGGGAGGGTGGGGTTCTCCTTAAGCAACCTAAACCGGCAAACTCTCCCCAAATACCAGAGGGGAATGGGGGGGGTGTATTCTCACTCACTTGCACCCAAGGTGGCAACTGCATCTAAATCGGCTCTGCCGGGAAGCTGAAGGACGTGGGGGACCCTGAGCAAACAGGGCAGGATATCCCTGGAAGAGAAGCAGAGTTACAAAAATGACACCCGCTCTTGGCTCAAGGCAGGTCTTCTGTGCTGCCTTTTCCTGTCTAATGTAAGGACCCACCCCACGTTACATCTTAAGAAGACAGAACTCTTGGAATCTCTCTTCCAACAGGCATCTTTATTAAGAGAAGATGGTTGCAGGCGTTCTAGACAGGATCTGAGGGTCCAGCCCCTACCATTCAATGTTTTAAGTGTTCCCAAGCAGCCCCCCCACCCCACCCCACCGTCCTTCCAGCGACAATCCCAGGCGTTCCATTTCCACCCCCTTTTTCCTCACTGCCGGCAGAAGGGAGACTTCAGAGAGAGAGAGAGTAGATGAAAGGCGATGGCCATGTTGTTATGGTCAGTCCTCTTGATAAGAATCACATCCAGTCCTTTGTAGTTTAAATGAAGGAAGTGAGAGTCATAAACCCCCTTGCTCCCTCCTCCCCTTTCGTAATATGACAGAATCCACAAAGAGTAAGAAATGGATCTTTTTCCAGAGTAGGTAGCTAGAATTGAAATATAATTGGATTCTGACAATCCGTTAAATTTCTACGCTGCCCATCTCCAATACAAGGGGACTCTGGGTGGCTTATAAATGATAGAAGCAAGTAAAAAATAGTTGAGGGATTAAAAGGTTAAAACGAGCCCTTAAAGATTAAAACTTTGCATCAGGGCGGTTGTTTTAAAGTGGGGGGCTCCTAGCCTATTTGAGAGGTGTGGTCTTGAGATTTCTTTCCTACCCCTACATGTTTCCTCAAAGCCTGCCCAAACCTCCTCTTTTGACTCAAGAGCTGGGAAGGTCTTCTAGGGAAACGAAACATTTGGGAAAGGGCAGCTGCTAGGAGCCTGCCCTTGGATCTCAGAAATATCTGGCGCTTACCAAATTAATTAAGGTCACATTCAGCACCCGTAGGTTCCCCCAGCCCACTTCAACACCACCACCTCCCTCTCCCTGGTGCTCACCTGCTCACAAAATGAAAGCCAATCAGTTCCAAAAGGTTTCTGAAGTACAGCTGAGAACCTTTGAGGTGAATGGCTGCTGGTGAAAGAAAGAAAGAAAGAAAGAAAGAAAGAAAGAAGGAAGGAAGGAAGGAAGGAAGGAAGGAAGGAAGGAAGGAAGGAAGGAAGGAAGGAAGGAAGGAAGGAAGGAAGGAAGGAAGGAAAGAAAGAAAGAAGGAAGGAAGGAAGGAAGGAAGGAAGGAAGGAAAGAAAGAAAGAATCATTTGTTTAGTGACCGTTTGAAGTTACAAGGGCGTTGAAAAAAGTGACTTCATGATCATTTCCCCCACTTACGACCGTTGCAGCATCCCCGTGGTCACGTAATCAAAATCCAGCCGCTTGGCAACTGACTCATATTTAGGACGGTCACAGTGTCCCCGGGGTCACGTGATCCCCTTTTGTGACCTTCTGACACGCAAAGTCAAAGGGGGAAGAAGCCAGATTCACTTCACAACCGTATTACTTAACAACTGCAGTGATTCACTTAAGAATTGTGGCAAGGAAGGTCACACAACGGGTGGAAATCCACTTAGCAGCTGTCTTGCTCAGCAACAGAAACTTTGGACTATCTGTAGGCGATCGCCATGGGGGGGTGGGGGACACAAAGGAAGGGTTCATCTTTGGCTGGCGGTTACTAATGAGGGCACATGCTTTATGGTCAGAATAACCTCTTCCCATTTTTTTTTTCTTCACAATTTCCAACTGGAGGTAAAGAGGAAAAAAGAGAAAAGAGCCTGGAAAATGACTTGCAGGATGCCTCAACAGCCTGACTCAACGGCTCCCTTGGTTGATTGGGACATATCCGTAGGTCACAACTGAGCTTCTGGAGGGCATAAGGAAGTCTGAAATTCAACTCCTGAGGCTTCTGGTCTGGAAAAAAAAAAGATCTCAGCGCCCGGATCATCTCAGGAAGAGGTAATCAACCAGCAGGGGAAAAAGAAAATATTGAACCAAGTGGGAGGGATGGATGGATTGGGTCAGGGGGAGATCCCAGCTTAGAACTAAGGAGAAATTTCCTGACAGGGAGAACGATCAGTCGATGCAACAGCTTGCCTTCAGAAGTTGTGGGTGCTGCATCACTGGAGGCTTTCAAGAAAAGACTGCACAAGCAGGATGAAATAAGAGACTCCTGCCTTGAGCGGGGGGGGGGGGGGTTGGACTAGAAGACCTCCAGAGGTCCCTTCCAGCCTTAGGATTCTGATTCTATGTTTTTGTGTATATTCTCCATATACTTCCTTCCTTCAGGGCAGGGATAAGATCCTGAAAACTCTGTTTTTCATATGCCAAGAGCCTCTTCTTTTGAAAGTATCAAGGTTTCCTTCTATATTGAGGCAAGACACACAAAAGCTATAGTGTAAGCTTTCCAATAAATATTAACATAGTTTAAAATCTACAACGTCTCGAGGATCTTTTGATAGTGGATGGCACAAACAGCTGAATACTGTATGTAAAATAAAATAGCTTTGAGAACATAAATCGACACGATCAGATCTTTAGCCTATTATCTAACCCAGTAGCCTGCTCTTACAGTGGTCAGCCAACCAGCAGATGGCCTTCAGGGACAGTCCCAAGGCCATCAAGACCAAGACCTGTTATTCCCTGGGAATTCTACAAATTACTCCCTTTTTAAAAGCCAGATAAACTGGTCCCCAGCGCCTCATCTCAGAATCACACATTCCAAAGCTTAATTGTGCATTGTGTAAAAAACATTCCCCCCCCCCTTTTCTCTGTCCTGATTCTTCCAGGATTCAATTTCCCAGCATGATTTATAGTTCTAGTACTGCTAGTCCTCAACCTACGATCCCAAGAGAGCCCAAAATTGATGTTGCTCAGCGAGACATTTGTTAAAGTCTCTAAAGTAGACCCCTCCTCCCCCTGCCGTGGACCCCCTGCTTTTCTTCCTCTTGATGAGAAAGGGGCTTCTCTCCCTTGTTCATTTCCTTAAGTTTACGTGGGAAGCAGCTGTCCCACTTCAGAGAGAGAGAGAAAAGAGAAAGAATCCAGCTCTATATATCCAGTACATTGCTTTCCCTAGAAGCAAGCTAGGATAACAAACGCCGGTTTAGCCCAAGGAAGTAATTCCTCACCTGTGGTTCAGCCCAGAGACGGGGAACGCCAAATTCAGGGGGACGCAGATGATAAAACAACCCGAGTCGGGGACCGGAGGGAAAAAGTTAGCCCAAACGGCCAGTCTCTCGGTCAAGAATCTAAGGTGGTTGCCAGTTCACAAGGCAAGTGTGCGCCCTGTGAGAACTGGCCCTTGCCAGCTTCTCCAAACTACTTCCCTTTTTTTTTTAAGTAGAAGGAAATGATGTTTTGAAATTCCCCAGACGAGACAAGATGAGTGTTGAGGTCCGGCAACTGGGGCAAGGAAGTAGTTCAAGCATGGACATTTCCTATTTCCCACCCTTCTGATTCTCGTCGTGAGATCGAGCAGGGAAGTGAAATTCGGGGGGGGGGGGGTGTGTGTGCCAGAGAAGGGAAAGGAAGGTCTCCTGGCTTCTCCTCTGCGTGTCTTAGCTCTAGAACCCCGAAAGCTGAAGACAGATTCAGAGCGTTCATTCGTGCAGCCTCCTCGTGGGAAAGAAACCCCCAAGTCTTTCCGTCATGAAGGGTTAGGACTGTGGGGTCCCTGGTGCTTTCTGAGCTTGGTAAGTTTTCTTGCAGATGTTTCCTCACCAAACCAGGTAACATCATCAGTGTGGGGGCATTGCCTAGTTTGGTAAGGAAAGGTCTGCAAGAAAAGCGCCAAGCTCAGAAAGCACCAAAGAACCCACAGTTCTCCTCCTCCTCCTCTTTCTCCCCCACTTATTTATTTATTTTATTTTATTTATTATTTAAATTTATATACCGCCCTATCTCCCTTACGGGACTCAGGGCGGTGAACAGGCAATAATAAAAATCACAATAAATATTGAATAAAAAGCCTGCTCTAAAATACCCCATATAAAACCCCTAGCAAAGCCCAATCAAAACTACGCCAGGCCGGCCGCGTGGAATAGATGGGCTTCACAACCCCCCTCCCTTCTAGCACTGAAGATGTTCCCCAGTTGGGTAATGAAAGGTCTGCAAAAACCTACCAAGCTCAGAAAGCACCAAGGACCCCACAATCTCCTCCTCCTCCTCCCCATAAATATACTCTCTTCTAGCACTGATGAGGATACCTAGTTGGGTCATGAAACGTCTGCAACAAAACCACCAAGCTCAGAGAACACCCAGGACTCCACAGTCCTTCCTCCTCCTCCTCCCCCCCTCCTCCTCACAACCCCCCTCCTTTCTAGCACTGAAGATGTTCCCAGGTTGGATAATGAAGTATCTGCAAAAACTACCAAGCTCAGAAAGCACCAAGGACCCCACAGTTGTCTCCTCCTCACAACCCCCCTCCTTTCTAGCACTGAAGATGTTCCTTAGTTGGGTCATGAAACGTCTGCAAGGAAACCACCGAACTCAGAGAACACCAAGGATCCCACAATCTCCTTCTCCTTCTCTTCCTCCTCCCCATAAACCCACTCTCGTATAGCACTGATAATTCTAGCTAGTTAGGTAGTGAAACATCTGCAAGAAAAGAATCAAGCTCAGAGAGCGCACGAAAGACCCACAGTCCTCCTCCTCCTCCTCCCCTTCACAACTCCCCCACTTTCTAGCATTGAAGATGTTACCTAGTTGGGTCACGAAACGTCTACAAGGAAACCACGGAGCTCAGAAAGCACCAAGGACCCCTCAGCTCAACCCTGAGCTGCGAAGATTCTCTTGTATTATTATTATTATTATTATTACTTTAATTTATACCCCGCCCTTCTCCCGAGGGACTCAGGGCGGCTTACGTTAAGACGGTCTGAATATATTTTTCGCACTGGTTTGAAAATGCAGCTTAATGCTGTATCATTCCACAAGAGTGCCACGTGTCCCTGTTCACCTCCCAGGGATAGAAGGCTCAAGTACCAAACTGACTCACCTGGAGTGTCTTCAAGAGGGAAAAGGCCAACAACCTTATTGTCACTTTCAGGTAACCGGAGGTAAAGTGTCTTGACGGCGTCATTCCCGTTGGTAGCAACGATGAAGGACTGGAAGAGGTGAAAAGGGAGACAGCAGGGTTGCTGGAAAATCACATCACAAAGCGAAACTATCACCGTTCTCCTAAACACCCATTTCTCTCACCCTTCCAGTAGGATTTATATTCGTTAAACGTTTAGGCAACCCATCTCCCTGTGACGGCCACTCTGGAAGGCTTAAAATATAATAAAAAGGTACAAACGACGATACCAAGTGATTAAAATTAAGAGGATTAAACAGAAAGCTAAAAACCAAAAGAATGGGGGATGTGGGAGTGCTATCTTCTCTCTACTCCCTCTATTCAAGATGGACAGTGATGAATCTTTATATGTTACTTATATGTAAGGGTGCAGGTCTATACACATGTTGCACATGGTATGTTTAAATGTGTGTTATGTATGTGTACACTTTGAGAGCAAGCAACTAAATTTCATTTTTAATGTGTGCCTTTGTGCCCACAGTAAAAAATGACAATAAAATCTGTCTGTCTGTCTGTCTGTCTGTCTGTCTGTCTGTCTGTCTGTCTGTCTGTCTGTCTATCTATCTATCTATCTATCTGACAATAAAGGTTATCTGTATCTGTCTGTCTGTCTGTCTGTCTGTCTGTCTGTCTGTCTGTCTCTCTATCTGACAATAAAGGTTATCTGTATCTGTCTGTCTGTCTGTCTGTCTGTCTGTCTGTCTCTCTATCTGACAATAAAGGTTATCTGTCTGTCTGTCTGTCTGTCTGTCTGTCTGTCTGTCTGTCTGTCTATCTATCTATCTATAAAGGCTGTCTGTCTGCCTGCCTGCCTGCCTGCCTACCTACCTACCTACCTATCTATCTGACAATAAAGGTTATCTATCTGTCTGTCTGTCTGTCTGTCTCCTCTGCAAATCCTTCCATTCCTCACCATCCAGTCAGAGCTGAAGAAGCTTCTTGGCTAAGAAGCAAAACATCTTCAAAGAAAAACCAGAAAGTCCAGTTGCCTCTTGAAAAAGCACCTTTGGGACAAAGCAACCTATCATCCCCCCTCAATCATCAACTGCCATTGGTAGCTAGGGGAGGATGGGAAGTGTAATCCAGCAGATACAGGGCGGATTGTAATTGAAGGATTACACCTACAGGAGATGTTAGCGAGATTTAATTTAATTTAATTTAATTTCCTACCCTTTCAAACCTGTGTACTGGAAGCCACAAAACAGGTCTGGCAAGTAAACTCAGGAACAGGCAGGCCTTGACTTACCACCATTGATTTAATGGCCATTCAAAGTTACAGGAGCACTTGAAAAAAGGGACTTATGACTGGTTTTTGCGCTTAACGACCATTGCAGCATCCCCAGCCGCGTGATCAAAATTCGGTCACTTAAGACGGCTGCAGTGTCCTGCCGTCACGTAGTCCCCTTTTCTGCGACCTTCCGGCCAGCAAACGTCAATCAAGGGGAGAGCCAGATTCACTTAACCACCCTGTTACTAATTTAACAACTGCAGTGGTTCACTTAGTGACTGTGGCAAGAAAGGTCACAAAACGGGCGAAACTCAACTTAACAAATGCCTCGCTTAGCCATGGAAATTCTGGGCTCAACGGTGGTCGTAAGTAGAGGACTACCTGTACAGAGGACCCAATTGGCCCAATCCCAACAAATCCGGAGTCCTGAGTTTTCAGGAAAGAAAACCTGAGTTTTTAGCCCTTCTAAAAAAGGGTCAGTTATTCACCCCCAGTCGGTGCGGCGAGAGCAGCTTTTTGACTTGCTCTGGCTGGACGTCCAGAAGCTCCCAAACGCCCCTCGTGGCCGAGAGCCTGTCCAGAAGTGGGGTGCGATGGCTGGGGTTTCCAAACCCCGCCGTCTTCTCTGACCTACAAAAGAGAAAACGCAAAGAAAAGAAGCCGAAGGCAGGCCGGTTGGCTTTTTGCTGCCAAAATAACTCCGGTCTCATATGCTACTTTTAATATAATATACTAGAGGATGGAATAAATAAATTTTGATCATAGGTGGGATTTGCACAAGGTCCCACTCCGAGTCCCAGCATGGGTTGATTTTATTAAATCAGCCCAGCTTCTGCCATTGTTAAAGCAGAGTTGACGGCTCGGCTTGTGGTGTGAACCGGCCAATGGTTAATTTATTCAACCCAAACAGTGTAACAGAATAAAAGAGTCGGAAGGGACCTTGGAGGTCTACTAGTCCAGCCCTCTGCTCAGGCAGGAAACCCTATCCCATTTCAGACAAATGGTTGTCCAATCTCTTCTTGAAAACCTTGGTTTTATTATTTTCATTTCTAAAAAATATTTTTATTTCTTTTCTATTGTGTTTTTATTTCCTGTAAGCTGCCGTGAGCGAGTATGAGGCAATATAAATTTTCCAAATAAAAGAGTCGGAAGGGACCTTGGAGGTCTACTAGTCCAACCCCCTGCTCAGGCAGGAAACCCTATCCCATTTCAGACAAATGGTTGTCCAATCTCTTCTTGAAAACCTTGGTCTTATTATTTTCATTTCTAAAAAATATTTTTATTTCTTTTCTATTGTGTTTTTATTTCCTGTAAGCTGCCGTGAGTGAGTATGAGGCAATATAAATTTTCCAAATAAATAAATAAATTCAACGCAGCAGAGGAAGGCAACCCAATATATGTCATCTGGCTTTTTCCTGGGATAGGCAAGTGTCTTAAAAGAAGCTGTCAGCAGAACTGCCTGGCTGTCCAATGGGTGGTAGCCCCACCTCCTATGGAGAGTCCAGCCAAAATTTATTCCTGAACTGAGATTAGAGCAGCTTTTTAGCCGGAAACTACACCAGGTCGAACGTGGCAGGTTTAGAAGTGACACAAGACTGTCCTTGGATGTCCTACCCCGTTTCTCAACATTGGCATTGTACGGACTTCAACTCCCAGCATTCCCCTTTCTCCTTCCAGGAATTCTAGGAGTTGAAGTCCACACATCTTCAAAGTTGTTGAGGTTGAGAAACACCGGACTACAAGCTCTCCACATAACCTACTGGGCAGACAGGCATGCCTCTTTCTTGACCCAGACGTGCACACAGACCCTCTCCTTACCGAGAGCCTGCTCCCATGTGCTCTTTGCTGGCGTCAACCATGATCTCCATCATTGCTCATTCCCACGAGACTCCGGTTAATCAGCAAGTCCTCTTCTCCCGATCCAACTTTCCAGGCTGTTTTTCTTTTGAGGGCTGGTCTCGGAATGTTCTCCTGGAGAAGCAGAAGACATCAGAGAGATGAATTTGGGCCCCGGGTTTCCACAGGTGGGGAAAAGATAGCAGCGGTGAAAGACATGTCCATGACCCAGGTCGACTAAACAATGACCTGATGAAAGAGTGGCTTATTGGTGAGATGGGGGCGGCTATACGAATGGGACAAGTCAATAAATAATTTGCTCTCATAGGATGCAGTAAAACTTGCTCTCCAAAAGTCCATCTGCCATGACTAAAGAATTCTATGGATCAGTAGAGGAGAGTATTTGTAGTTCAGGGTTGAAATGAGGGGTCCTAGTCGCTCTCTGAGCTTGCAGATGTTTCATGAACCAAGCTAGGTAACATTATCAGTGTTAGAAGAAAAGGGGGGAGGAGGAGGAGGACAGTGGGGTCCTTCATGCTCTCCGAGCTTGGTGGTTTTCTTGCAGATGTTTCCTTACCCAACTAGGCCACATCAGGGGGTCTGTTACTCGTTTGGGTAATGAAATGAAAACAACCAAGTTCAGAGAGCACCAAGGACCCTTAACTCTATTTGAAACCACCAATGTATTTGTCAATACATATTAATCCCATACATTATAACGGATAATAGATGCTTCCTGGCCTCCATCCACAGGGAATTAACCCCATAAGCCCCACCCTCTTGAAAGATCCCACCGTTCGGAGAAGTAATCATACGTACACACCTACATCTAAATGAAAGATGTTCAGGGTCCAGGGAAGGTGCTTCAGGAGGACGTTTTCCCTTCCAAACGGCCTCTTCCTCTTCAATGGCTGCCTTAGTAGCCCAGAGCAGATCCGGCTGCAAGGGAGACCCGCGCCCACGTGCCTCTGTCAGCAGGCAAAATGGCGGAGAGAGTCGATGCTCAGCTCTGAAAAGAAGACAAACATCCTGCCTGCAGAAGCTCAGTGCTCAGCAAAACGCCAAACAAATTCATGCCGTTGTGCCAACAGCCATTTCTGGCCTTCCTCCCACACGTACCGCAAAGTTCTAGGTGCCTTTGAATATCTGCACCCCAAAAATGTGGTTTAAGGCCCCAGGATCTCCTCCAACAAACAAGCCGAGGCCCCCGAAAAGCTTTAGCAGCAGGCAATAAATCCAGCAAAGAGGAATGTTTTGTAGCCCAGGGTTGAAATGAGGGGGGTCCTTGGTGCTCTCTGAGCTTGGTTGCTTTCTTGCAGACGTTTCATCGCCCAAACTAGGTGGTAGCTGGTAAGGAGGGAGGTTTACTAACACTGATGATGTTACCTACTTTGGATAACGAAACCTCTGCAAGAAAACAAGCCAACTCAAAGAACGCAACAATAAATCCAGCACTCATGCCCCCGAAATAGGATTTTACCTAAAGAGATTTGGGTTGGCTTCCACGAGGCTTGTAGGGATAAGTAAATCTTTTCTCCTCAAGCCTGCCTTAACCTTCCTGTTCTGAACTGAAGCCTGTAGTTCTGCTCAAAATGTCCCCCTCAACAGTTAGAAGAAGATCTTACCTTGCGACGGGCAGGCAGAAAGGTGAAATGCCAGCTACGAAATCTCTGTGCCAGCGGCCACTCACGGATCAGCAAAAGGTGAGTGAAGAAAGGCAGGGGCTGACGCACTTTCGGCTGTGGGAGACGAAGGCAGGGATGTGGTCGACACCTCCACCAATTGCCTTCACGTGGGCTCTGGGGCCTCCGCCGTTCACTTCAAAGGCAGGCAGCTAAAGAGAAAATAAAAGTTAGAAAAACATTTGAGTAGATATGCTGGATCAGAAAAGACACCTAATTTAATCCAGGTTCCTCTTGGTTCTTCGATGACCAACCAGCTGCTTCTGCGAAGCTCACAAATGAACGCACCACATACGCTTCTCAGCAATGGCCTCCGGTACTAAGAGGTGATACGATACCATCCTGCTGAGTAGTTTTCAAGAGCCGTCTTCTTGAATTTAAGATTTGTTTTTTCTTTTTCTCAAAGCCTTCCAACAGAGCCACAGGTCTTAGATCAACAGATTCGCGATGCACCAGGAGAAAGAATTCTGGAAGAAAAGCTCACGGCTGTGTGAAGCTGAAAGGCAAGAAGGAAGATTAGTTTGGGCAGAGACTCCCTTAAGGTAAAACTGAGGCCCCCGATGGAACTGTTGAGGAGGCCGAGGCAGGTAGATGAACTTCAGAGAAGTCTTAAGTCAGTCTCAGCAACTCTGTGTGGGTAGGCTACCTGGGGATTTCTGGGAACCGAAATCCACACATCTGAAAGAGGCCGAGGTCGAGAAACGCTGAAGGCCATTAGCACAAAAGCTCAAGGAGTTAGTGATGCTTCCAAAGTGAAAAGTGCTTTAAAAAGCAATTTCCCGTTTTCTTTCTTTTTTTTCCAAATCTTTAGCCTATTCCTAGAGATCTTTAGAAACTTGTACACCTTTTAGTAACAGTTCAATAGATCTAAGGAAAGAGTTGCCCAACAACGGTCTTTGGGTTTTGTTTTTTCTTCCCCCAAAGTGGGAATGCTTTTGCAAATTTCTATTATAACCCATGTTTTTTTCAAAAAAAATAGTATGTAACATGTAAACACTGGCACATAAAACCAAGCTCTTTGTATGTGAATCCCTTACCTATGCTAGCAGCTAGATCAGGCATAGGCAACCTTGGCTCTTCAACTCCCAGAATTCCTGAGCCAGCCTGGCTCAGCTTGGAAACCTCTCCCTTTCCCCTCAGCACGGCTGGCTCAGGAATTCTGGGAGTTGAAATCCACGAGTCATAAAAGAGCCAAGGTTGCCTACCCCTGAGCTAGACCATTCAAGAGTTGCTTTTATCATAAAATACTCCTCTCGTACCTCTATCTGAAGAATATAGAAATTTCTTTAATTGTAGCAATTAAAAAAACCTTGCAATAGATGGCAGGGAGCTATCAGCTAGTGCCCAGAGCTATTTTGCTGTAACCTATGACCCCCAGAAAACTGAGGAGAAAGTTAATAGCTGCCTCTCAGTACAAAAACCAGAGAAGGATTGCATCCATGTGAAACTTTGTAAAAGCAAGTTTCACTTTGTGTCCGCTAGAGGACACTAAACTCCAACCCCTGAATTACTACCTGTTTTGCTGATTTGTGCCACAAGAACAGGTGTTAACTACACTAATGACACCCGGTCTTCTTGAAATAAATACAGGAAGGCAGAAAAAAAAACACCCCAACGTATTATCTTGTGGTATCAAGCTGATTGTATTTAATTGTCACAGATGACAGCTTCATATAAATGATGGAAACAAAAGCATCACAGAGAGTTAAAACTGCTACCCTGCATAAATCAACAGTTTAATGAAACACTTCAAACTATGCTTCTCCAAAAGTGCTTTCCTTGGTTGGAAGGAAGGAAGGAAGGAAGGAAGGAAGGAAGGAAGGAAGGAAGGAAGGAAGGAAGGAAGGAAGGAAGGAAGGAAGGAAGGAAGGAAGGAAGGAAGGAAGGAAGGAAGGAAGGAAGGAAGGAAGGAAGGAAGGAAGGAAGGAAAGAAGGAAGGCCCATAAATAAGGGCTGAACAGAAGTTATAATCAAGTCTCATTTTGTCTGTTTTTTTCTCTAAGGCAATTAGAACAAATTTCTGAAGTTAACTGGAAATTAATCAAACTCACCCTCCCAACACTAATAAAGAGAGGCTCTAAAGCAGAGGTGTCCAATCTTGGCAACTTATGGACTCCAACTCCCAGAATTCCCCAGGCAGCATGCTGCCTTGGGAATTCTGGGAATTGAAGTCCACAAGTCTTAAAGTCGCCAAGTTGGGCACCCCTATTCTAAAGAAATCTCCAAGAAATACTGCTAAATTAAAACTTCAATTCAATCATAATTTCAGCTGTTCATGGCTTCAATCGTGCCGATGAGACCTATTTTGGATTCCACATTGGCCTTGGACTCCATGACCTCCCCCCAAATTCTTTGATGCTAGATGGCCAAGGCCCTTTACTTCGTTTATTTGTTAGAATTAGATCCTGCCTTTTTTTTCCAGCAGCGAAAAGTAACCTACAGAAGAATCTTCCTTCCACTCATTCTCCCAACAGCTTAGGAGCAGTTTGGGGGTGACAAGTAACTCGGCCAAAATCATCTAGGGAATTTCCACAGCTAAAAGCAGACACCCTATCAGCTTGCCTTAAGGAAATCAAGACAAGAAGGCCCCAAGCATCCCCAGTTCGTGTCGAGGTGGGTTTTTTTTTAATTATCAAAAAGTAAGAGTTCTTCAATCTTCTCTAATCTCTTCATTCTTCTTTGTTTGCAGGTGGCTTTTCTTTCTCCAAAGATGGATTCTGTTCTTGCTTCTTGGCTGGTTGCCGATCAGCACCTGCCCCGACACCCACAGTCTGCCCTGATTTGGCCTCAATGACAGCGTGTTCATTTTTCACAAGTTCCTCCAGTTCTTTCTAAGGGGGAGAGGGGGGAGAACAGAGAAAACCACGTGAGGAAGATAACTAAGAACTAAACAGAAACTTAATTTGCTCAGAGTTGGCAAGCCACCCCTTTTCCCCCCGATAAGACCCCAGAGGGAGCCAAAGAGAACCCCATTGATTTTTACATCTGGGCTGTTCTTGAAACAGGAAAGATACCTTCCATCCCAATAGCTCTGCCAAAGCCAGGCAGCCCTCATCGCAGTCTCCGAGCCAGGCCACGTCCCTGAAAAATGAAGAATTGTGAATAACGGAACTCTAATTTATTGGTATTTATTCAGAGCTTTACATAGCATCCCAGGACAGATACATCTTTTCTTCCAGCAATCTTTACAAACACTTTGTGATCAGCTTGATCTCCCTTGCAGGATCATCTCCTTAACACACCTGGGCTATGAAGACCAAGAGTGGCCTCCCTAAAGCCACCAGGTGAGCTCAGCATATGGACCACAAAGTTGCATTAGGTACACCAAGGGAACGGAGGATGTCAGAATCAAGAGAAACACACAGCAACTATTGGCTTAAAGTTTAATTTCTGTCTCTTACCCAAGACTTTTTTTTTTTGCGCCAAAGCACTGAACACTCTGCCTTCCCCATGAGTCAATGGGTGCCTTAAGTTCTCAGCACCTGCCCAGCCACAGTGAACTTGCCTGTATGCCTTCTCCGAATCAAAATCCATCCCGCAGCCTAAGCCCATCAGGGACATGAAAGGATCACTCTGAAATGAGACCAAAAATGTAAGAATGTCCTCTAGGAGGGCTCCAAGATGGTGACAATTTTAAGATGGGGGATTAGCAGAGAACCATCATTATATAAGCTGGCTCAGGAATTCTGGGAGTTGGAAGTCCACAGGTGGTAAA
>NW_015389221.1:78168-136301 GCF_001527695.2 Protobothrops mucrosquamatus
ATTTTAAATAGGGAATAATTTTTAAAAATTTTCAAAGATTTTAAATATGACACAGCTATTAATATATTTGCTTTTTAATTGGTTTTATAGGGGAAATGTTTTTTTGTGTTGTTTTTTAACATGCTGTGAGCCGCCCTGAGTCCCTCTGGGGAGAAGGGCGGCATAGAAGTTTAAATATAAATAAATAAATAAATAAATATTATTATTATTATTATTATTATTATTATTATTAAGTCCACAGCCTGGAAAGCTGCCATAGCCTCCCACCCCTGCTCTTTCCCCCAGGAGCTTCCAATCTGAAGCAGACCAAAGCAAGCAGGCTGCAAACCTAACCTTACCTCTCCAGTCTTCTCCTTATTGATCAGAAGCCGTGGTGTGTTTGCAGGTACCCTGGAAGAAACAGAGAAGAGGAGCAATTTGGCAATGATGCCTGCGGCATCTCGGTTCAGAAAACCGAGCCCTTGCTTGAGCAGCCCAGGTTCACTGACCTGCTGACCAGAGAGGCAAAAGGCTGGACCTGAAGTGAGGTGCCCATGATAATAAGCATGTCCGCATTCTGGAAATCCTGCAAGCAGAAGGTTCGCGTGAAGGATGGCGGGCACCACAGAACTGCACCCCAGGTTCTAATCTGGGTTCAAAATCTCTTTCTCTGAAATCGTGCTCTCTGGATAGATTGCTTTGACCTATAACTCCAAGGATGCTGAATGTTGCATCCTTTATCTCTGTTTGTAGCCTAAAACATAGCTCCTTTTGTGTCATATTTTCTCTCACCAGATTTATTCATCCTAACCAATTAGGGATGAAGTGGGAAGAATTTATCCTATCTGATAAATTAGCATACAGGACTAACGTCAGTTCGTCTGGGAAATTTTAACCCCTAAAATAAGGACTCAGAAATCCCGACTCTTGGGAGACCTCCAATGTGGGGCTGCCGGCGTTCCGAGTCCAAGGACAAACGACTGAGGCACTTACCGACTGCATGAGAGTGAAGAAACGAGGGGGCAGATTCTCCCCAAAAAACACGATGTCTGAACCAAGGAAAACAAAACAGAATCTTTGGTTAGGGTTCCCTGAAACCTGATCAAGAAGCACAAAGATCCCAGGATGCTGCTTTGACGGGTGACCGGGTGGGATGCTCACCTGGCTTCACGATGTTCTGACATTTTTCACATCGGGGGGTGAGAGATCCGAATATTTTTTCTGAAAGAAAAAGAAGAGGGAGCCGTGCACAATGCATCTCAGCCGATGCCGTTTGTAGCTAATTCGTGATCTGGCATAAATGGTCTGGGTGCAGGTTATTTGAGGGAGGGTCTCACCCCACTGGGATTGGCCCGTACCACTCGTGCCAGCAGATGAGACCTGCTGTGGGTCCCGTCAACCCGATTATTCCGGCTGGCAGGATCCAGGAGGATGATCTCAGCCATTGCTCCTGCCTGCTGGGACATCTCCCCCCCCCCCCGATGTGGGGTTGGGCCCCAACCCTTCTATCTTCTCTTAAGGGCCTAAAGACATGACTGTGCCAATTGGGGCCGCAGTGGGGGATCAGGGCAACGAAGGTGGTTGATTGAGTAATAACAGATTCCACCTCCCCATGTGTCTTGGGTTGTAAGGTTTGATTTTAACATTTTATGTTTTAATTCAGATGTAACTGTCCCAGAGTTATCCTATGGTTAGATGGGTGGCCAATTTTATAAATAAATAAATACGAATGACCGCAACCCTTAATTCTAACCAGTTTAACCTTGGTCTTGCACCCAGCAGCCATACTAGGCAATCCAAAGCAGACCACCGGAATCCCTCAAGTTGTGGTTTTCTCCCCTCAGCAGCATTCACACATCTCAGAAACAAGCATGGCTTCTGCTCTGAATATCAAGATCATGCCGCAGGAATCACCCCGAGTTATTCCAAAGGAATTTTTTTAAAGTTTTCTTTACCCCTTCGATCCCTTCTGGAAAGTCCCCCGATAATGTCTTCCCTGCTTCCAATTCCTGACCCTCACCTTTCATCCACTCCAGGCTGTAGGGCTTCTTGCAAGTGGAGCTGATGCAGTGGGAGGTATAAAAGGTGCCGTGAGCTTCCACTAAGTGTTCGGGATCCAGACCGGCCACCCTCTCCAAGGTGTCGATGTTCTGGAGGAAGGCAAGACGTTCAAAATAAATCCAACCTGAAATGGCTGCCAATCCTGGAGCTACACAGGACTAGGACTCTCCAAACGAGAAAAGGCTAATGGCCCTTTTTATTTAGGAGGCCAGAATAATATAACTACAGCTTTATTTTAAAGTGCCAGCCCCAAAGACCAGAAAGAGGATTTATTTACCTGAGTGTAGCAGCGCAGTAGCAGCCCTTTATCCTTCAAGAGACGAATGAAGTAGTGACAGACAGTGGGCTGAAAAAGGACCAGAGCCTTAAATGTCATATTTTCTTTTCTCCAAAACACAAAAGAAACCAAAGGGTAGGTTTTATTTATATGTTTATTAATTCATTCCAAATTTACGGGACTTTTGGCAGTTCACACCAGAACACAAAACGTCCATTGTAAATTATCAATTAAAACATCCACAGCGATTAAATGAAACAATAAACTGCCGTAAATACGTATACTTTAGAGGCAACTAAGGTATTTCTTTTGTAGGTTTTATTGTATGGGAATTGTATACACTTTGGCGATGGAATAGTTTACAACCAGACTCATAAAGAAATGCTCCTTTTCCCAAGCATTAAAAATTATTAAGAAAAACACAGAGGATATAGTTCTGGTTCTACTTTAAAACTTTAGCCCCCCCCCCCCACTTAAAACCTCTTAAAGAGACCCGATTTTGAGCATCTCTCTAAACTAGAAGCAGACAAAAACAGAGGTGGGCTTCAGATCTAGCTTCTCAAGAGTGTGAAAGGGGGGGGGACTTGTTAGGAACTCTTTGAAGCAGCCATTTTTTCTCCTGGGGTGACAAAAGACCACAGCACTTTTAGGATTGAGTTTAAATCCCTGCCCGCCGCCTCGGAAACATGAAAAGCCAGCTGACCTTGAACTGCCCTGGGTAAAGCTCCCGAGCCAAGGTGAAGAATGGTTCTGGGTTTTGCTAAATAAAAACAGACACCGAGTCAGTGATGCCGAAGAAAACAAACCTCAGACAGCACGGGATTCAGCCCACGTCAAATAGCAAGCGGGTAACTCAGCGTGGTACCTTGAAATAGCCAATCTCAAAGATGGCTTCGGGATACGGTAGATTGTACTGCTGCAGGTTGGCATACAGCCCCGTGCCAGGTGAGCGGAAATCGGGGATGCCCGCACCTGAGAGGCAGGCAGAAAGGCAAATGCTGAGATTGCATCGACAGCTGGAAGCCGCTGAACAGAAAACCAACTAAAAGACAGATTACTTATTCTGATACCATAGTACCGTACATCAATACAGTTTGAGCCAAGAAGCAGACACAGGTAGTCCTTGACTTATGACCACAATTGAGTCCAAAATTTATGTTGCTAAGCGAGACATTTGTTAAGTGAGTTTTGCCCCCACGGCTGTTAAGTGAATCCCTGCAGTTGTTAAGCTAAGAATACGGTCGTTAAGTGACTCTGGCTTCCACCTTTGACTTTGCTTGTCAGAAGGTCGCAAAAGGGGATCGTGTGGCCCCTGAAACACTGCAACCGTCATAAATGTGAGTCGGTTGCCAAGCAATTTAACTTTGATCCCCTGACCGTGGAGATGTGGTAACCGTGTGAAAAGCGGTCATAAATCACATTTTTCAGTGCTGCTGTGACTCTAAGCGGTCACTACATGAACTGTTGTAAGTCGAGGACCGCCCGCACTGTACTTGAGACTCTCGGCTCCATTATTTCAAACCCAGCTTACAACAAGGGGGAGAAATTAAGTCTGATTCAGCAGGGTGCTTCTTGTGAACATTCTTTTCTCTACTTTCCCAGGAAAAGAGTTCTGAAGGAGCTGAATTGAGCTAAATTTGTCAGCTTAAAGCAGGACCTACACCTGCCAGTTTCAACTGCTCCCACGATTACTTCTCACAGTCATGTCTAAGAAAACGAGGCTCTAGCTCAGGTTTTATATTCGATTCATATCTCAAGGAGGGTATTACCCAGGTGAGTTATGCTTCATATTTAACATTCAGTCTTTCTACTGCAGAGAAGATGGCGGGAAACCCAAGATTGTTTCAAGGCTACTAATGTAAACAAAGGCTAAACTCACGAATAAAGGCAAATATACATGTCCCAGGATAACGTTCAAATGCTAAACTGGCTGAAGGTATTCTTAGCAATCCTAGGTGAGGATTACTTGCTGCTAAAAAGGATGTGAGATCGATAAACTTTCAGCAAAGAGACTTAAAGCCAAAGCTTCTGACAAGGAAAGCCTGGCTGTTATGCAGCTTTCCAGATACTTCATCCTGGGAGAGACTGTGGGGTCAGGAGTTAAGAGTAAATGTTTTGTAGGTGTAAGAACCCAGGGCCAATTTTCAATATTTCCCAATTAAGAAATAAACCGCTGTGGCAGGATAAGAGCACACCTTTCTAGGTTTAGTAGAAAAGAAGCAGGATAAGAGCACATCTAACTATGGAAAGGCAGTTTCTAATTTTATCCACCAGCATCGCGCTCTGCTCCTACAATACATCTGCACAAAACCAAGAAAAAAAATAAAGCGACCCATGATCAGCAAAGCCATCGTGACACTTACTGGTCGAGATCCCTGCACCAACCATACAGACTATATTCTTGCCTGCAAGAGAAAGGGCAGGAAGTGCTTTTTAATATCGACCCCTGAATTACACCATGCCACCCTCAAACCCTGAACAGCATCAACGTTCGGCATAAGCATCCAACCATTGGAGCCAGTGCAACTGAGGTGATAAGCCCCAGAATTTCAGAGGCTGGGGTTCAAATCCTTCTGCTAAGAGCCTGACTAAACACCTTTGGATGGCCCTGGGCAAATAACCTTTGTCCACAGCAGTCCCTATCTGTAAAAACATCAATGACCACAGGTAAGCATGCACAGATAGACTGATAACTAGCATTTAACTACAGCACACAGGTGCCAAACCTCCCTCCTCTCTTTGATCTACGCCACCACCTGCATCACAAGCTCTCTCTCTCTCCCCCTCCCCTTTTTTTTTCATTCACTTCAGAGGCTGGTAGAAAAAAGAAAAGAGCAACATGTTTCAGTCTAGAAAGAACCGCTTTACATTTCTCAGTCAGTATGAAGTTGGTCACGCCTTCCAGCGTCAGTTCCTCCAGCACCTTCTCGGGCTTCTCACTGCCAAAGCCCAGAGTCCGGGAAAAGAGGTTTCGCAAAAATTCCACTGGTAACAAAGAAAGAAAAGAAATCGCAACGTTATCATTCGCCTTGAAGAGCCTAGATCTGTGCCAATAGAAGAGATCATCAGTGCACTAATGAAGTTACCTAGAGTGATAATGAAACCTCTGCAAGGAAACCACCCAGCTCAGAGAGCAACGAGGACCCCCCCCCAGTCCTCCTCCTCTCCACAAACCCTACTCCCTTCTAGCACTGATGATGTTACCTAGTTGGGTCATAAAACATCTGCAGGAAAATAACCAAACTCAGAAAGCACCAAGGACCCCATGAGATCTCTGCATATTGTGCTAAACTCTTACGTGGAAGAAAAATCTACCTGCGGCTGAAAAGCTATTCTATGCTTTTATGTAAACAAATTAAAAAATGCTAAAGTCTTAAAGCAGCGTTTTTCAACCTTGGTAGCTTTCAGCTGGATGGACTTCAACTCCCAGAATTCCCCAGCCAGTCATGAGTCTTTGCTCAATGGATTAAGGCCAGCCTTACCTTATTCCAGGTCAAAGAATGTAATTATAATGCTTGATTACATAGTTATTTTGTACAGCAAACATAGAAGTTCTTATCCTGGATTGCACAATTCAGGGGGTTTCTGCGTCTAGAAATATTTTTTTCATTAGCTATAGGAAGACGGCAATAGTTTGGAGATACAGTATAGGGATAGCCTCAATTTATACATTCACAATATTTAAAGTAAAACATGAACTCTCACTGGACAGTTACTTACTTTCTGTCTGGCCTGAAGCTCCCCCTTCCTCATCAGAATCTGAACTCTATAGGAAGAAAGGAAACAGGGAAGTCATTTCTTAGAATTGCTTAATATTAACTGCATTTATTAAGGTCGTATGTGGCCAATCTTGCCTGGGCTCAAACTGAGCACTCAAAAAAAAAAAAAAAAAAAGGGGGGGGGGGGAAAGAGTACTTTGAAATTCCAGAACTTCCCAAATCCCCTCTATCCTTTCCTAAAGATGTATTTTTAAGTGGATCCTGCACTTTTTCCAGAGCTGCAGATGCTTTCCGACCTCAAATGCAGAAAGCCTCTAGCCCCAGCATGGATGAATGTTCTCCCATTAGCATTTTTGCAAAAGAGCTATAAGAGCATTCCATTTGAATTTAAACTATGCCCAGAGGAGAATGAGCCTCTGAAACAGCAAGAGATATCCTTTTATACCAGAGTTTTTCAACCTGGGCAGCTTGAAGATATGGACTTCAACTCCCAGAATTCTGTTGGTTGGGGAATTCTGGGAGTTGATGTCCACAGGTTTTCAAGCTGCCCAGGCTGAGAAACACCATTTTATACTGTCCATTCCACATTAAACCCAATTCCCCAGTCATTCTCATCAGTTTTATTTATAATCATCACCTCAAGTGACTTTCTCAAGTGTAGCCAAATTTTGTCATTTGTCTGCAATATGTGCAATAGTTTGAATGACAGGTTTAACTGCACAACTAATGCAAGTGTTTCTAACTTATTTATATGTATGTTTATTATTTATGCATTACTGATTTAGATGCTGGTATTTTTACTTGATTATATATGTAGTCCTCAATGTACGACCACAATTGGAACTAAGCAAGATGGTTGTTAAGTGAGGCACACCTGACTTTATGACCTTTTGCTGCAGTCCTCAAGCAAAACCATTGCAGTCGTTAAGTGAATCACATGGTTGCTAAGCAAATCCAGCTTTCCCCATCGACTCTGCTTGTCAAATTTTGATCACCTGACTTGTGGAGTGGCTATGATGGTCGTAAATGCGAGGACTGATTGTAAGTCACTTTTTCCTGTGTCCCAGCTTCAAATGGGCTAAACAGTCATAGGTTTGTGTATGTCATGAGTTTTGAGGGCCGGCTGTAATAAAAGACCTACAGGTAGTCCTCGACTTACACAGTCCAGTTAGTGACCATTCAGTTACAATGGCACTGAAAAAAGTGATTTACGACCGTTTTTCACACTTACGACCTTTGCAGCATCCCTGTGGTCACGTGATCAGAATTCAGACGCTTGGCAACTGACTCGGATTTATGACGGTTGCGGTGTCCCAGGGGTCACGTGATCCCCTTCTGTGACCTTCTGACAAGGACAGTCAAGGGGGAAGCCAGAGTCACTTCACAACAATGTTATTCACTTAACAACTGCAGTGATTCGCTTAACAACTGCGGAGAAAAGATTGCGCCACGGGGCCAAATTCCCTTACCAAAGGCTTCACTTAGCAACGAAAATCCAGGGTTCACTTGTGGGTCATAAGTCAAGGACTCCCTTTATTAGTGTATAGGAGACAGGATCCCCAGCATCCCCTCCTGATGGGCCAGTTCACTATATTAGTGCCATTTTATTCTATTTTGTAAAATCCTAACAAAAAAAAAAAAAGGAAATTGCCACCGGAGCAGGATTTTGCTCAGAGGATTATTTCCCCCCCCCTCAACTCCCACCCAGCTGAGCCGGGGATGATGGGCTTGGAAGTCCCCACCCCCGCTTCAAATGGTTTTTTTAAGAGTCCTCCTTCTGCGACTCGAGCCGCTTTCCCAGGAAGCTCCACCGGTTGGGTTTCCGCCTGGTCGAGGAAGAGCCCCCTTCGGCCTGCGGGGCAGAGCCGCCTGGAGAGAAGGCCCCAGAGGGGGAGGATTTGAAGCGACGCCCTCCCAATTTCGGCCCCTCAATCCTCACCGAGGACCTGGAGGCCTTTTCGGCGTCCGCTTGGGGACTGGCGGCAGCGCCTGTGACAAGGGAAACACAAGGAAGAAAGGGAGACTGGGCCTCGGGCCTCCTCCTCCGCCTCCTCCTCAGCCCACCGTTCCCTCAGCGGCGGCGCCGTTACCTTCCCGGCTGTCCATGGAAGGTCGCGACGCTGCTCCGCCGAGAATCCAAACAAACCGTTGCCCCCTGAGAGGAAAACTACAAGTCCCGAAAAGCCCCGCGGGAGGGCAGCCAATGGCCAGCCAGCTTCCAAACAAACAACACCTGACGTCACCGATGGGCGTCAAGGGACCGTTTGGGCTCACCCAACCGCAGCTAGAGAACGAGGGAGGGGGGCGGGGAAAGAGAAACTACAAATAAACCACACTTCCCTTCAGGCTTTGCGCCGGCTTGAAATGTGACGTCGCCGAAGTGGAAGCCGTTCTTCCCAGTTAGGGCGTCCTCAAAGCCAAAAAAACATTAGACGGCGGCGAATATAAACGACGGAGGGACCTAAAGGAGGGGACGTTCTGAAGGCAAACACCCAAACCTGAAAAAAGATGCCGATGTTACTCAAGCGCTCTCACTCGCAGAACTCCACTTCCCATCATACCCCGAGAACAAAAAATGGCGCCTCCGTCTTCCTTTTTGATAAAGCGCAGGCGCGGAGGGGAGGGGAGAGGGGACGGCCAGGGAGCGTCACTACAACTCCCGGCATGCCTCTCTTCGCCTGATAAGACGCTCGTCCGGGGAATCCCCAGGCCGCTGAAATTCCCCTTCATGGCCGCCTCGGCCGGGGGAGCCGCTTGAGCTTCGTCGGCCCCCGGGGCGCTCGGCCTGGCCTCCGCGATGGCCCCGCTGTAGGCCCGTCCCGAGCCATGGCCTCCGTGCAGGGGCAGCCCGTCGCCCAGGGCGGCCCCCGGGAGCCCAAGCGGCTGGAGGCCGGGGGCGAGGACTGGTGCGACAGCGGCCTGGGCTCGCTCAGCGAAGGGCAGCTGGTGCAGCTGCGGGAGGATGGAGGCCTGGGGGAGCCTGGAGAAGGCGAGGGGGGGCCTGGGGCCTGCCCGGTGACCCTTGACCCCAGAGCCCCCCAGAAGCGCCTGGAGGAGGAAGAGGAGGAGGGGCGCCTGGACTCGGCCCTGGGGGGCGACGAGGGGGTGGGCGACCTGGCGGAGGGCGTGGGGGCCGTGCACCTGCAGAGCCAGGTGGCCCCCGAGGCTTGGCTGCACCACGTGCTGGCCTTTGTCACCGAGGATGGAGACACGTAGGTACCCCTGGGGGGGGCTTCAGAGGGGCCAGGCTGGGGAGGGGGGGTCCCCCGGGGCAGGTGGGAGGGAGGTGGGGGAAACCACATTCAATTTAAAGTTGGCTGGCTCACCTGATGGTCCTGCTTAATGACCAGCACAATTGATAACCGTCATTCCGGGCTCAGTTACGGTGGTCAGTCGAGGACTTAACTACCTGGACAGGTAAGTCCTTGGCTTACGGCCACCATTGAGCCCTAGATTTTTGCGTTGCTGAGCGAGACGGGCTTTTGCCCCGTTTTTACGACCTACCTTGCCACGGTTGTTAAGTGAATCGGTGCAAATGTGAAGTTGGTCTGGCTTGCCTTCGGGAATCGTGGGCACTCCATCCCTGGAGGTTTTTAAGAAGAGGCTGTATAGTCCCTTTTCTGAGATGGTATAGGTTCTCCTGCTTGAGTGGGGGGCTGGATTAGAAGACCTCCAAGGTCCCTCCCAGCTCCTATTCTATTCTAGCCACATGGTTGTTAAGTGAATCTGGCTTCCCCCTTGGCTTATCAGAGGGTCACGAAAAGGGATCACATGTCCCCAGGAACACTGCAACCATAACTATGAGCCAGTTGCGAAGCATCTGAATTTTGATCATGTGGGGACGCTGCGATATTCGTGTGAAAATTGGTCCCTTTTTTCCAGGGCTGTTGTAACTTTGATCAGTCATTAAAGCGAATGGTTGTAAGTCCAGGACTCTCCATACTGCAGAATGTTTCCCCATCCGTGAGTTCGGCCTTTCATCGCCACATTTGCTCTTTTCCTCTCTTTCCAGAGCTCTCCACTTGGCTGTGATCCATGAACACGAAGCCTTCCTGGATTCTATTCTGCAATACACCCACGGGACGGATTACTTGGATATTCAGAACAACCTCGGCCAGGTGAGACCATAAGGCACTTTTGCTTCGCTCGGGCTGTCCCAAGGCTTACAATGAGAATAGCAAGGCTGCTGGGGCAGACCTGAGAAAAAAGGATTTGCCTTGGTTAAATTTCAAAGGGTCAAGAAAAGAATGAGACTTGGAGATTTTGAGCGGATCCGATACCTTTTAGGCCTGGTATCAACGATCCGCTAAACAATAATAGTTTTGGTGTTCTCTTAAAACGGGTGTCCAGCCTTGGCAACTTGAAGACTTGTGGCTGGCTGGGGAATTCTGAGGGTTGAAGTCCACAAGTCTGCCAAGTTGCCAAGGTTGCACACACACACACACACACACCCTGCCTTAAATTACTGTATTATTACGTATCTCGGCTGCTGTTTGTGTGTTTTAATTTTCATGGATGTTATGATTATTCTAAAAGCCGCCACACTCTCCGGCTAAAAGTTCCGCTTTTCCTTCTCTTTCCTTTAGACCGCCCTTCACATTGCCGTCATCCTCGGGGCGTCCGGCTTTGTTGGCAAACTTGTGTCGGCAGGAGCTGGACTGTGCGTCCAAGAGAAAGGAGGCCACACGGCATTGCACTTGGCCTGCCGGGAAGGATGGCGGGATTGCGCTCAGCAGCTTCTGGCTCCGTCGCTTGCCATCCAAAGGCCCGGTCAGGGCGACCGTTTCCGGGCCCAGCTGGATTGCACCAATTACGATGGTAAGCAGCGTCTGTGAAATAGGTAGAACCATCCTCTTTATAAACAGAGAGAGAGAGAGAGCTGTGACCACAAGTTTCTAGTCCTCATGGCTGGGGGAAGTTCAGAAGATCACCAGCATGCCTTCTAAATTCACACAAATATAAAATTTAGTCAAGTTTTGATGAGCTGCTAACCTAGTGTCCTGTTGTTTGTTTATTTTCTGCAAGTAGTCCTTGACTTACCACAGTTCATTTAGTGACTGATCAAAGTGACAACGGCACTGAAAAAAAATGACCTATGACTGTTTGTCACACTTAACGATCATTGCAGCACCCCCCCAGTCTCGTGATCAAAATTCAGACAACTGACTCGCATTTATGACGGTTGCAGCATCCCGGGGTCACCTGATCCCCTTTTGTAACCTCCTGACAAGCAAAGTCAAGGGGGAATCCCGGATTCACTGAACAGCCTTGTTACTTAATAACTGCAGTGATTCACTTAACAACCGTGGTGAGGAAAGTCGTAAAATGGGGCAAATTTCACTTATCAAGCGTCCCAGAAATTTTGTTGTCAACTGTCATAAGTCAAGGACCACCTATGTGGCGTAACCCAATATAGCATTAGTGCATGGACTTCACAAAAGCAGCGTATAAAATACGTATCAACATATAAAAACACCTGGTTATTGTGTTTACCTATGATTGTTTTTTATGATGGAAAAAAATAAATAAAATTTCTTATAAAAAAAACATATAAAAACACCAGAACAGTGAATTATTTTAAAAACGCACGAACGATGTGAATAAAATTATGTCCCGTTTACGGCCTCTTATAACGGAGAAGACTCAGGGTTAACAAAATGTGCATCTCTTCCTTTTTTTTCCTCCCTCTCAGAATTTGATTTTTGCTCTCCTTTTTCGAAGTCTGTTGTTTACTTCTAGCGTTCTCTGGGGTTAAAAATTTACCTCCTTGCCGGATTTGCATAGATTACTCAAATTCTGGGCAGGAGAAACTGAACCGAATTGGGAACAAATGTTATTTATTTTGTACACTGGGTTTTCTTTTGAATTCCAGTGTGGCAAGTTAAAGTTTTATAGGTCAGAGGAAATGATAATGTTGTTTTTCTGTTCTGTTGCCCAAGTTGACCTCATGTGTATTGTTTGCTCTGTTCGTCTGTTTCCCAAACACCCTCCACCCCCCCCCTCCCTCCCCCAGGTTACATCCCTTTGCACGTGGCCATTCTGCGGAAAGATTTGGACATGGTCAGTCTCTTAATCTCTGCCGGATCGGATCTCAACAAGCCGGTTAGTTTTTTTGGGAGCTGATAAACTCTCAGAAGATCTAAGTCAATTTCGCTATCATTGCAAACAAAATGATCCTGGTTATTAGGTTGGAAAAAACAAAAGCTGTAAATTCAAGTAGAAAGGTGGGAGAGCAATCGGGTCAAAAAAATAATTACAGGTAGTCCTCGGCTTACGACTGTAATGGAGCCTGCCCGGAAGGGTTGTACGTCACGACGGTCATAAAACAGGTCATCACGCAAACCGACCTGATTATGACCTTTTTTTTTTTTTGCAACAGTCAATCGTATCAACATGGTCGTTAACTGAATCCATGGACATTAAACAAACCCATTGTTTGCTATATTTATTTATTTTTTACCAAAATCTGGAAGTAAACACCGGGCTTTGTCAAAAAAAGTCGTAAAACACGGTCACGTGACTGCAGGATGCGGCCAGTGGCCGTAAAGACGGGCCAGTTGCCAAGGACCGAAATTGTGGTTACGTGGGGAGTGGGTTGGCCTTCAAAACGTGAGGACCAAGTCATAAGTATCTTTCGGGGGTCTGTCGTAATTTTGGTCGCTAAGCAGCCCGTCGTAAGTCAAGGACTCCCCGTGTTAAGCATCAGACAGTTTTGACCAGTGGAAGCTGACTTGGATGTCGGGTGAGGCGGTGGGCAGAAGCTGGGGGCGGCGTTAAAAGAGGGATAAGCCTGGAATCCCTATATGTGACCCCAAGTTGCTGTACCTTTCTCCCCCTCCCCCCCAACTCCTCTGCAGGAGCTAAGTTGTGGCCGGAGCCCCCTTCACCTGGCGGTGGAGTCCCAGAGCCCTGAAGTGGTGGAATGCCTCTTGCGTGCAGGAGCTGACATCGAGGCACGCATGTACGTGGGCTACACGCCCATGTACAGCGCCGTGCACCGGCCCGACCAAAAGATCCCACAGCTCTTACGGGAATTTGGCTCCGAAGAGCCGGACTGGGATTCCGAGGAAAGTGTGGACAGTAACAGCGAGGTGAGTGTGATTGCGACAGAGAGGTAGAGTGTGGAACGGGCCACTCGAAAGGGAGGGAGGGAGGGAAGGAAGGAAGGAAGGAAGGAATCAAACAAAGGAGAGAGGAAGGAAAGAATTGAGGGAGGGAGGAAGGAGTGAGACAAGGGAGAGGAAGAAAGGTAAGGAAGGAGTTGGAGGGAGGAAGGAAAGAAGGAAGAAGTCAGACAAGGGAGAGGAAGAAAAGGAAGGAGTCAAGGAAGGAAGTCGGAGGGAGACGAAGGAAGGAAGGAATTATTGGTCAGAGCAAATTGATAGTAGATAAGAGCCAAGGACATTCAAAGTGGGCGGGGCTTAGGCCCCTTGTGGGCGCAAAGGGACTCAAGACTGATGCCACGCTTGACTCTTCCCTCCCTCGGGCTCCGCCTGGTCCTCTCATATAGTAAGATCGACCTAGAGTTGGCCCAGCCAATGGTCTCTTCCTTCTCTCCTCCCCCCCTCCCCTTCCACCCCAGCGTCCTGCAGGCATCCAACTGTTTTGACCTCTCTCTCCCTAGGAAGAATACGACGACATCGTGATCAATTGTGGCCACTAGAAGGGAGCCCTTTTGCCCACAACGGACTCCACGGAAATTGCCCCATGGGGGCAGCTGGCTAGGGTCTCTGTAGCAATTGCATCTTCACTGTGAGCTAGATGTGAAAATTATTTATAAAGGCCGGGACGGAAGGGGAAGCGGCCTTATCTGGCCCGGAGGCGTCCTCCCCACCGTCCCCATTCCGACATGTACCCTCTGTTATTTTTGTCCTGCCTCGGAAATGGATGTCTTTTGTCTCTGATGTTGGTGTCTCGCACTTGCCTGCCTTGACGTTTCGGAATCAATGGGTTTGGGTTTCCTTCGCTAGCAAGGGGCTGGTGGGTGTCCTGAGCAGAGCCTAGTTGTGAAAAAGCCTCGTCTTGTCCATCTCTTTCTGGAGCACCCCTGGGAATGCTGTCGGTCAGATTTGTGGTGTCCCTTTTCCTTAACGTCGGTCCCGGTTTGTGGATCTTGTTCTGGAGGGCCTGAGGACCTTGGATGGACTCCTGCCTCTTGTGGTCGGAGAGTTGGGGAACTGCCAGGTACGAACAACGAGATCCACAGGTGAAGGGTTCCATTAGCTACTTACTTGCTGGTGGCTTAACTACAGGAAGATTGGCAGTTTGCACCTGGGTCAGACGAGATGAGCTTCAGCAGCATTCAAGAAAGTCAGACTTTGCCCTTTTGTGCCTACGTAGAGATTCCAGACTAGTTCCCCGCTTGACTCCTCTCCCTGGCTCGGCCAGTGTCTTTCCAACAAGAATAAGGTCCCTATCCTGGCACAAGGGAAGTTGTCCTCTGTCTGGCTTGGTTTTCAACTCGCCGCCGTCCCAATCAGCATGAGATTGTAGGGGGAGCTGTAGTGCTAAATATTTGGACCAATTTTTACCCTGGGCGTAGCAAGGCACAACCTTGGGGGGGGGGGGTTCTCATAGCAGTTGGGGGTTCTTTGGTGTGTGTGTGTGTGTGTGTGTGTAGGGAGATCTCTTCCTAATTAGAAGCAGGATTTAGGAAGAGCGACTTTTGATCTTTCTTCTCCATCCTGGGATCGTAAGAAAGGGGAACTTCTGCCCCATTTGGACCAGCAGTAATTCTGTCAGGCCCTGATGAAGGGATGGTCTCAACTCACCTTGTCTGGAAGGGCCGAGTAATTATTCCTCGGATCCACCCCTGGTGGGACAGTCAGAAACGTGTCCGTGAAAAACTCCCCGCTAAATTCCAACGGAAATAAATCCTTTTGGCCAACCTTGCCTGCTGTTCCCAAGGCCGGCTTTATTTCTAAGTCTTGGGAATAACCAGAAGCGTGGACCGAAGTCTCGTCTCTCCCCGGTGTCTGACAAGCCCCTGAAAATTCTTTGTCCCCCCAAAGGAGACGGTGGATGGCTCTCACCATGAAGGAAAAGATGTCAGTGCAAATTTGGGGCGATTGGGGTCAGTCTGGCAGCTAGGACTCTATGGAAGAACACAGAATTAGAACTCGGAACCTGCTTGGAACTGGAATTCAACAACAACTGGGGGAGCTGGAGGTTCCCCACCCCTCTCATAGGGGCCGGCTCCGGAGCGAAGCACCCCCAGGAGTGTCTCTTTAAAATACCCCCTGTGCATCTTCAGCAAAGCGGAAAGAACGGTGTGCGTTTGAACTCTGCTCCACCTTGCCGTGTTATTTTTCCGCTCCCCTTCCACGGAGGCTCAGTGTTTTGAAGTTCCAGTGTGGTTTCCTGCGACCTGTTTAAATTTGCATTTATGACTTGGTTCAGTCTCTTCTCTGCTTTTTTTTTCTTCTTTCTTTCTTTCTTTCTCCCTGCCTCTCTCTGTTGATTGTAATCTGTAGGTCTTCCCGAGCAGACAGATTAAACCTTACGGATCTTGTGTGTTTTTTGTCTTCCTGTTCATTGCTGCTTTGGTGCAGCGACCCCTGCCTGAAAGCTCAGCGGCATCGGACTCAGATAGGAGGACCCACAAGTCAAAAAAAACAACAACACATCCCATCCCAAGTGATGATGGGCACATTTCCAGATTGAAAGCAAGATAGGTTGCCAGTCTCGGCTGGTCTCGGAGCTTTTAATTGCAGCCTCCTTTGAGACTAAGGGGTAAACTGTCGCACGTACATTTCTGCCCCTTCGCCTGGAGCAGGGGTAGGCAACCTTGGCTGGCTCAGGAATTCTGGGAGTTGAAGTCCACGAGTCATAAAAGAGCCAAGGTTGCCTACCCCTGACCTGGAGGAAGACCACTTTAGTTCCACCCTTCCCAAACCCCCTTTGGTTAGAAATTTTCCCTTTTATTTTTATTTTTCCTTTAAAATCCTATCCGATAGCTGAGCTGCATTTGTGTGTTATTTATTCCATCTTTATTCTTTTTACAACTAAAACGGCAAGTAGATCAACACACCTTCCTCTTCCTATTTTCCTCACAACAGCAACCCTGCAAGGTGGGCTGACTGAGAGACAGTGACTGGCCCGAAAGCACCCAGCCGGCTTTCATGCCTAAGGTGGGACTAGAACTCCCAGCCTCCTGGTGATTGGCCTAAAGTCACCCAGCTGGCTTTCATGCCTAAGGCAGGACTAGAACTCGCAGCCTCCTGGTGATTGGCCTAAAGTCCCAGCTGGCTTTCATGCCTAAGGCAGGACTAGAACTCCCAGCCTCCTGGTGATTGGCCTAAAGTCACCCAGCTGGCTTTCATACCTAAGGTGGGACTAGAACTCCCAACCTCCTGGTGATTGGCCCAAAGTCACCCAGCCAACTTTCATGCCTAAGGCGGGACTAGAACTCCCAGCCTGCTGGCGCCTTTCTAGCCTGGCGCCTTCACCACTCGACCAAACTAGCTCTTTTAACTGTAGGCAGGGACACATCCCTCTTAACCTGTGTGTAAAAGCAGAAGCCCTCTCCTGAAATAAGCTGCAGCGAGAGAGATGGACTCAGCGGATACCGGATCACAACAGAACAGCCGTCTCGGAGGACACAAAAGACACAACTAGCTCACACACAGAGGCAGTAAGCACCGTCTTAGGTCATTATCTTTATTCGCAGTGTGTGCAGACTGAAGTGCATCTGACGCAACGGGGCAGCAGAATTACTGCGGCAGTTGTGAGGAAAAAGGCAAGCTTACGACAGCAAAATGCAGAGAGGCAACAGGTCACCTCTCCTACGAGTGGACATTTGAAGTTATGGGAGCCCCTGTTAACCCAGAGTTGTTATTTTCACCCGTGGCAACTTGAGAATGGGTGGGCTTCAACTCACGCTGGCTGGAGAACGCTGGGAGTCGAAGTCCACCCATCTTCAAGTTGTCAAAAGGGAAAAACACCGATTAAACCAATATTATTATTATTTTTTATCTTGATGCACAACACAGAAACGATAGCCTTGTTCCACTGGACCATCCTTCGAATTGCCACGTGGAAAAGTTGCAAGGCAAGCTTGTCCACTGGCCCTCTAAAAGTCCGTAACCGAAAACAGAGAATAAAACACATCTGTAGCATTCAGCTTTTAGGAGTTGATCAAAGCTATCCTGGGAGCAGCAAGCGGAGATTTGAGGATAGCCGTCGATGGGAAAACAGAGGCTTGGAACAAAGTGTTCCTAGAACAGTCTTCGATAGCCAGATCAAACTCGTTTACCTGGGAAGTAAGTGACTCCCTGTTTGTGACAAAATGTGAGCCAGGTGGATATTTGTGGGGTCTGTGGCGCACTTTGAGCTTGGTTGCTTCCTTGTGGTGGTTTCATTACCCAACTAGGTAACATCATCAATGCTAGAAGGGAGCGGGATAACTAGGGAGTCCTTGGTGCTCTCTAAGCTTGGTGGTTTTCTTGCAAACGTTTCATGGCCCAACTAGTTAACATCATCAGTTCCAGAGGGGAGTGGGGTTTGTGGTCTGTTTATATATACGTGGCTTGCCCTCTCTTGATAGTTCCTTGATTACTATGTAATTAATGGTTTGCCCGAGTTGGTAGTTCCTCCTGCCAAGTTCCTCTAACCCCGTCAAGGGACTATGAAGAGAGCAAGCGCTCTCCCTTCCACCACTGATGATGTTACCTAGCTGGGTTATGAAACGTCTGCAAGAAAACCACCAAGCTCAGAGGGCACCCAGGATCGCACAAGAAACCAACACTCGACCAACACTGACAGGGCAAACCACTTGTACACAAACAGAGAGAGTAAACCCCAGTTCTTTCTGGCACTGAAGATGCTACCTAGTTGGGTCACGAAACATCTGCAAGAAAATTACCAAGCTCTGTGGACATCAGGGACTCCACATTTCTCCTTCCTCCTCCCTCCTCCTTTTCCTTCTTCCTCCATCTCCTTTCTCCTCCTCCTCCTCTCCACAAACCCCACTCCCTTCTAGCCCTGATGATGTTCCCTAGCTGGGTCACGAAACATCTGCAAGAAAATTACCAAGCTCTGCGGACATCAAGGACTCCACATTTCTCCTTCCTCCTCCTCCTCCTCTCCACAAACCCCACTCCCTTCTAGCCCTGATGATGTTCCCTAGCTGGGTCACGAAACATCTGCAAGAAAACCACCCAGCCCAGAGAGCATCCAGGACCCCAGCCCTGAGCTACAAATATTCTCTTCTTTATTCTCAATGTAAGCAAGGGGAAAACTTCATTAACAGTCTAAAGCCAAGCTGAATACAAGGGTCAGAGAGAGAGAGACAGGAGAGGGAGCTGATAGAAGGCTACTTGATCGAGAGCCGGGGATTTCTCCTACCCTCCCCAGCTCCTGAGGCGGCTGCAGGATTTAACCCCGCTTCAGTTCTTCTAGATTGTCGGCTGCCCACTTCAGCTGCCGTTCAACCTCTTCCAGTTTCTCCATCTCCTGAGCCTAGAGGGAAAAGCAACACACGAGAAAAGAATTTAGTTAAGAAAAAAAGAGAGAAAGAGCGGAACCATCCAGCATGGGTCTGATTTCAGTCTTCTCCATCCTGGAGGTCTTCCAGATTTGTGGACTTCAACTCACTCACAATTCCCCTGCCGGGGTGACCTTGGCTGAGAAATTTAAGGCCGGCCCGCCATTTCCAAACGGAGGAAAGAGGTTTTTAGAGGGCGATGGGTATCGCAATCAGCCTTCGAAGGAGAGAAAGTCAGAATACAGGCAGTCCTCTACGTATGACTCTAACTGGGACCAGAATTTCTGTCGTTAAGCAAAGAGGTGGTTAAGTGAGCCGTGCCCGGGTTTATGACCATTTTTTTTGCCCTAGTTGTTAAGCGAATCACCCTCACGGGGAGGAGGGCAAAGGAGCTCGGACACTTAGCTCCAAAAGCAGGAGTGGCCAACCTTGGGGACTTTATGATTTGTGGACTTCAATTCCCAGAATTCCCCAGCCAGCATAGCATAGCATTAGCTAATAGGATAGGGTTAGGGTTTGTGTTGGATCTATCCAGATGTGTTGCTGCACCTCATTGGAGCAGCTGGCCAGCACATCTGGAGAATAACATGTGACTTTCCATTCTCTGCAGGACCTTAGTTTTCCTTTTAAGACATTTCTGGAATTATCATTACTCTACAAAGAAGTCAACCTGACTTCTAACCATGAAATGCTGCAAAAACCGTAGCCAAATTCCAATGCAAAGTTTGCCCCCTACTATCTTGGGTACCCTATTCCACCACCACCTCACAAATCTGAGCGGTGAACTTTGAAAACCAAGTTTAATTAAACTTTTGATAAACCTTCTTAGATAGCCAGAAGAGTTGACTAGTCTCTAATCACAACTCTCCGTATTTCATAGATGGTGGAAAACAAAAAGTAACGGGCACGGAACAGCCCCTAGTTCAGGGGTAGGCAACCTTGGCTCTTTTATGACCCGTGGACTTCAACTCCCAGAATTCCTGAGCCAGCAGGGCTGGCTCAGGAATTCTGGGAGTTGAAGTCCACGAGTCATAAAAGAGCCAAGGTTGCCTACCCCTGCCCTAGTTTGAAGAGGCAAGAGCGTTTCCGAGCTACAAAAAAGTTTTGTGCATTTTGGGAGTTGAAGTCCATAAGTTTTAAAGTCGCCAAGGTTGGCCACCCATCCTAAACGATCCCTCTTTAGGAGAAAACTTTTAGAAGCCTAGATCTTTACTTCCTCCTGGATCTTCCCAGCTATTTTTATTTTCCCGTTCTACTCCTTCTCCTTCCTTCCTTAGTTTTTGAAAGCAGAAGCCACCAAAACTGAATTGAAGCCTTTTTAAAATCAAACCAGCTGATAGGTGCTCAAAACAACTCTGCCTGGAGACCAACCTTCCTCTGTTTGGAGTCCTTTTCTTCTTCCTCCTCCTCCGGAGCGTGGTGTCTACCCTTCAGATCCACTTCCTCCTTCCCATGTCTCTTCCTGAGCTCCAAGCCAACCGATGGATGGTGGTGGCCATGTCTCGCCTTGTCGTGCTTCTCCTCCTCCTCCTCCTCCTCCTCCTCCTCCTCTGCTTCTTCCTTCCATGGCTTCCAGCTTTTATGGAGGTGGCCCTTCTCTTCTTCTTCGAACTGGGCGGTCTCCTCATCGCTGGCCTTCTCCGCCACCCTCTTGGCCACAGCAGATCTTTCCTCCTCTTCCTCCCAGCTCTCATCCTCACTGTGTCCTCCCGGATGGTATTTCTTCTGCTCCTCTTCTTCTGAAGGGTCCTCCTTCTCTTCCTCACCCATCCTCGAGCGTCTCTTGCCCACTTCCTCTCTCTCCTGGCCTCCTTCCTCTCCCCGAAGCATCCCCTTTCTGATTTTGGGCTGCCTAGAACCTCTTTTCTTGACGTGGCCAAAATATTCCTTCGAGTACCACGTCTCCGAGGCGGTCCTCTCCTTCGTTTCTTTCTCCTCCTGCTCCTCCTCTACGTCCCGTTCCTCCAAAGAGTCTTGACCATCTTCCTTTTGGGAGACCTTGATTTTCTCCTGGGGTTTTTTAGTTTTCTCGTCCTTCTTCATCACCTTCTTCACCTCCTCCTTCTCCGCCTCATCTTCTTTCTTTCCGCCAGCCCGCTCAGCTTCTTTCTGCTGAGAAAGCCCATCGCTCTTCTGGAGTTCTCCTTGTTGTTTTTCTTCCCCAGAATTGTGGTTAATTTCATGGGCCAGGAGATGCTTCGCGTTTTCTGGGAAAGGAATGGAAGACACGGAGCAAAAGTAAATGTAAAAAATAAAAGACGCGGGGACAATTTTTTCCATCAAGCCATCGCTCTACTGAACACCTAATTCTCACAGCGCTGTCCAACGTCTATGTATCTTTACCCGTGCTGCAATGCTTGTAAGTGTGAGAAACGTAGAACTCACGTAAAAAAGAAACTCATAAGTCTCTTTTTTCACCTCCGTTGTAACTTCGAACAGTCAGTAAATGAACTATTGTAATTCAAGGACTACTTGTATGTCCCCAGAAGGAAACCCGACGTTCTACCTCTGAAAAATGTTATCATGTTTTGCATCTGCCCGCAGGAGGATGTTCCCCTCCTACATCTAACCGCTATTTTGGAGAATATGCAGCATGCAAAATGTCGGGAATTCCCGTACGGTGGGCCCCTGTTTCTCAGACTTTACAACTAGGATGCCCATTGGTTGAACTTCCAGTTGGTTCTTTTCCAGAAGGAGAAAGATAATGGTCCAGAGTGTAGCTCCTGAGTCCACACACACACACCCCGACACACGAGTGGCCCCTGGACGGCACCTTAAAAGCCCCCCCCCCGTGCACCCTCCATCTCCACCTGGCAAAGAACGGAACTCAACAATTGAGTTGCTGACCTTGATGGGCGAGTTCCTCCAACTCCGTCAAAAGATGCCGATGTTGAAGCAGCGCGAGGACTCTCTCGTCTGAAATGGAACTCGGGTTAACCCTCCCAAGAGTAACAAATGCACAGGTGCGCACACAATGCAAGCAACTCACAGCATGAGTGATGGAGGAGGAAGACCCCAATTCTCCACTTACCCTCCCTCAGGATCTTCATGCATTCGCTGGTCACCGGCATTGGGCTGGATCTGGAAAGGGCGTCTGCTAAGATTTCAGAGATGCATTTAACCACCTAGCCAGAAAACCCAGGAGAAGACCGGAGGTTAGTGGTGGAAGCTATTTTTTTGAGTCTCTCTCTCTCTCTCTCTCTCTCTCTGCCCAGCTTCTGGTCCACATCTGGCACTGAAGACCTTCTCTTCTCTCTTTCCTCACTTATGTAAAGTTCCTGGAGCTTCAAAAGTTCTGCAGCTGTCCCACAACCGAAACACCCCAACATCCCCGGAGAAACCTTATGTCAACGCTGCCAACATCGGAAGTTTTTGCTTTGACAACAGTTACAGATGCAGCCATTTTCTTCTTATGTTTTACTTTTAGAGTTAGATGTTGCTGGGGAGGGGAAGGAATGTGCATGAGAATGTAGATAGACATAATAATACTGGACTTGGTGTGAGAACCAAGGTTATTGAAATAAGAGATGATAAGAATTGGCGGGCTGGAGAACTGGAGGGGAGAGCCTGCATTTCAAACTAATTGGAGAATGTGATTTATGACAGTTAATTGGAGGAGGGAATTGTGCTTTGATACTATGTGCTCAGGGGTGGGGAATCCAGTTTTTGGCTTCGATTATGCAGTGCCAATGGTATGCTACTCAAATAAAGATTCTTTAAGGTAAACAATGCCTCGAAGTTCTTTGAAGAGTTTCATCTGTCGGAACCATGACACTTTGCCTGTTGCAGGCCAACCCAACCCTCCCAACAAAGTTCATCTCTCCCAACTCCTCTTCCATTATACAGGTAGTCCTCGACTTACAGCAGTCCACTGGAGGAAGCTGGATGCGCTTAACGACAGCCCGACTCACTTAACAACTGCACTGATTGGCTTAACAACAGGAGGCAAAAAAAGGTCGTAAAATCAAGCACAACCCACTTAAGGACCTCCTGGCTTAGCCACAGAAATCCTGGCCTCGGTTGTCGTCATAACTCGAGGACTACCTGTGTATCCTTCGCTCTCCTTCCCTTCCCTTTTCCTTTACCGTTTCATCCTCCTTGGACAGCTGAGTAGGGACGGGCAGCGAAAATGCTGTGGGGGGAGGAGGGGGGGGAAAGAGAGAAAACATTATAGTCTGCCAAATGTTCAAACATACCTACATTTCAGTAGCAAAACACAGTGCTTGGTTAGCTTGCTTGGGTTTGAAATCATGACTGGTCTAATATTAATCTGACTTTCCTTTCTATGAGATGGGAATAAAAGAGCAGGGGCTGGGAGCTTTCTAATTTAGTTGATGTGGGTAAAAGAACAGAATCAGAGTTAGAAGGGACCTTGGAGGTCTTCTAGTCCAACCCCCTGCTCAGGCAGGAAACCCCTATACCATTTCAGACAAATGGTTGTCCAGTCTCTTCTTTAAAACTTCCAGTGTTGAAGCATTCACAGCTTCTGGAGGCAGGTTGTTCCACTGGTTAATTGTTTTCACTGTCAGGAAATTTCTCCTCAGTTCCAGGTTGCTTCTCTCCTTGGTTAGTTTCCATCCGTCGCTTCTTGTCCTGCCTTCAGGCGCTTTGGAGAATAGCTTGACTCCCTCTTCTTTGGGGCAGCCCCTGAGATATTGGAAGACTGCTATCATGTCTCCCCTAATCCTTCCCTTCGTTAAACTAGACATACCCAATTCCAGCAGCCGTTCCTTATATGCTTTAGCCTCCAGTCCCCTAATCATCTTTGTTGCTCTTCTCTGCACTCTTTCTAGAGTCTCAACATCTTTTTTACATCGTGGTGACCAAAACTGGATGCAGTATTCCAAGTGTGGTCTTCACAAGGCCTTATAAAGCGGTATTAGCACTTCATGTCATCTTGATTCTATCCCTCTGTCAGATGTATTGTGTAAACCAATGGAAATAGCTTTTCCTTGGAGAATGCAGGCAAATTTGCTTTCTCTGAAGTGCCCTCCTTTTAAAAGGCAAAATAAAAAGCAGACTTGCAAGAGGTTTAATTTCCAAAAAGCTAATTGGGTTGGTGTTGCCCAGCATCACAGCTCCAAACTCTCATCTGCCCTAATGGTGGGAAGCAGAGGTTTATGGTGTCCTCATCCTGTCCAGATGTGGCAGGAATGCAACCTATTGAATGGCATCTGTTGGGTGAGAGAAGAGACAGCTGTTCGGGGACTTTAAAAGGACCTCCGTTGTGGCTCGGTGGCACGCTTCAGTTGTTAAGCCAGGTGCATCTTGTGCCAAATCGCTTTGCAAAAAGAGACTGTCCATTTTTCTTTTGAGCTGTTGTAGATCAAGAGAACCAAAGCAGGTTCTTGTTTAAAGCGGGATGTTCCTCCGTCGTGGGAACTATCTTCCTCCATCTCTACTTCCTCCCCTCTCCTTCTCTGTACATCTTCCTTTATTCATTTTCTTTCTTCCTCCCTTCCCTTCCCTTCCCCATCCTGCTCCCCCTTCCCCCTTCTTCCCTTCCCTTCTCCTTTAATTTTCTGATCTCCCTTCCTGAGCTAAAAAAGCCCATAAGAAATGAGACTGATTAAACCACAGAGTTGCTCAACCGTGGAGACTTTTAAGACCTGTGGACTTCCAACTCTCAGAATTCCCCAGCCAGCCATGCTATTCCACATGCAGGCTGAGGCATTCTGGGAGTTGAAGTCCACAGGTCTTAAAAGTTGCCAAGCTGGATGCAATCTTCCTCGTTTTTATATCTCCATTCAAGAAAAGCCTTTTGGCTGTTTCATTTTGGGGACATCCAGCTGCTGTTCAAGCAAACACCGGCAGGGGGTAGGCCAAACTCAGTTCAGAACAACAGTGAATATTTTTAATTTTTATTATTTATTAAATGGATACACTGCCTCTCTCGCTGTCCCGTGACTCTGGCCAGCTTGTGACCCGATGTAAAATAATTCTCCCAACACCCCGTTAATCTCCCCTTTACAGATCCACTGTTGGTTTTTTAAAATAAGCCACTGTCAAAGGAAGGGGCTGGATTGGAAGACCTCCAAGGTCCCTTCCAAGTCTTTTATTCTGTAATTCTGTAGCAAGGACCAAGTGATTCTACTGATAACTAAAAAAAAAAGGGGGGGGGCTGTTGCAAAGAAGGCTCTCATTATGGGGTTAGTAATCTCTGGAGATTTTACCCCTATCCCCCCCCCCTCAACAGCTTAGGAAGAGAGGACTTAAGTTTTTCAGGTGTGCCAGTCTTACTTACATAAGACTTACATAATGCTGGAGACTGCACAACAACAGTACCCAAAAATAATAATAACAACCTGAAATGAAACATCAAGCATGTACTGGAAGCTGCTCCCTCCCTCCCCATCCATCCCCCCCCAGCCCCAATTAATTCTGTTTCCTTCTAAAAAATATTGTGTTGCCGATTCCTACTCTATTACTGAATTGCATAAGATTGGAATTGGGTTTTTTCCATGCCCTCCTTTCTTTAGGAGCACAATCCCAGCCTGAATGAGAAACTTGGGATCTCATCAGCACTTCAAATTCCCAGAATTCCCCAAATTGCCCAGTTTTGTTGAAGAATTCTGGGAGTTGAAATCTACACAACTGAAGGCAGGCAGTCTAGGGCAGGGGTAGGCAACCTTGGCTCTTTTATGACTCGTGGACTTCAACTCCCAGAATTCCTGAGCCAGCATGGGGAAAACCTTGGCCCCCTCATGACTCGTGGACTTCAACTCCCAGAATTCCTGAGCCACCATGAGGAAAACCTTGGCCCCCTCATGACTCGTGGACTTCAACTCCCAGAATTCCTGAGCCAGCATGGGGAAAACTTTGGCCCCTTCATGACTGGTGGACTTCAACTCCCAGAATTCCTGAGCCAGCATGGCTCAGCATGGAAACTTCTCCCTTTCCCCTCAGCATGGCTGGCTCAGGAATTCTGGGAGTTGAAGTCCGCGAGTCATAGAAGAACCAGGGTTGCCTACCCCTGATCTAGGGACTTCTGGGATTGATCCATCTCCCATTACAACTAACCGATAGACTGCATTGCCCAAGAAACCCATCAAGCCTTTTGGCCAACTTTCAAAGTACAAAACGCAGCTAGTCTGGGGCCAAACCCCAAGCAGCAAGTCCAATTCACACAACCCAAGTATTTTAGGAACCGAAAAGGGGAGGGCTGTGTGTCTCTCTGTGTGTGTGTGTGCTTTAAAAATTCCCTGCATAGAGGAAAAGAAGAAGGAAAAAAGGCAGGATTGAAGGATTCAACCTCCTTGGGATTGGAAAAACGCCGCTCTCCAGGGTGCTGAAGCACCCCCCCCCCTTGAGTTGGAATCCCGTCCAAGTTCCGAAAAGACCATGATTGGCGCAGCGCTGGCCCAAAAACGACTGTGCCTTCATCAGAACGAAATCCGGATCTAAACCGAGAGTTGTTTTAGGGGAACGGGACCACCCCCAACACCCCCCAACCTTCCCCCCCTCAACCCACTGCCAATAGAACAGCTTGGTATTGTCAGACTCCGTATGGCATTTTAAAAAGGAGGCAAATTTGGGAAAAGAGCCATCAAAACAGAGGGAATAAAAGGAACGGGGGGGGGGAGATTGGAAAAAAAATTGAAAATCTATTTTTAAAAAAACAAAAACAAAAACAAACCACAAATGCAACTGGGAAAGAGCAAGCAGCATTCAAGGAGGAGATTGAGAGTTTTGAGGATCATTCCGGAGTAAAAGATTTTAAGAAGCTGGTAGATGTGTGATACTCAACTTCTAGCTTCCAAGCTAGGATTTGCTGTTTGTAGGCATGAAAGAAACGAACAAAGAGCGGACTCGAACTCCTATAAGCCCCAGCAGTATCTGGGCAGGTAAGAGAAGGCTCTCTTGAGCAAGGGGTTGGACTAGAAGACCTCCAGGGTCCTTCCCAGCTCTATAATTCTAAGATTTACAGCCCAATAAATGGGAAGGTAACAGATTGGGGGGGGGGGGAAACAACTGAAATAAGGTATATTTTAACTCTAACCACCAACAGAAGATTTTCAAGAAGAGATTGGGACAGCCATTTCTCTGAACTGGTATCGGGTCTCCTGCTTGAGCAGGGGGTTGGACTAGAAGACCTCCAAGCTCCCTTCCCACTCTCGTTATTCTGTTAGAATACATTCCCAAGTCAGACTCTTTTCCTCCAAGGCCCCCCCCAAAAAGGAAAAACATTAGATCTCGTCCAAGGAAGACGGGCCATCCTCCCAAGAAGCACTTTTTTGGGGGGGGTTTTGCTCCCTTCGGGCAAAAATCATGCCCTTCCTGGGGGGGGGGAAGGAGTGGGGAAAATCAGTAGGAAAGAAAGACCTTGGGGAACAGGGCTACAAAACCAGGAGTCCACACCCCAACTGAGGCGATCCTCCCAGGCCGCCAGGCTCCTTGGCTGACCTGCATTTTAAGTTGAAGAAGGAACACTTGGTGGGCTGCACCGGGGCTGCTTAAGTGCTTAATGGAGCAAGATCAAAAAACAGGGGAAAAAACTTTGGAGAGGACCGTTCGGCTTCCTTCTTTCATGGGGATGGAGAGCCGAAGGGGCTGGAAGGGAAGGGAAGGGATGGAAACCACGCATGGGACTTACCTTGGCAGAGGAAAAAGAGCAGAAGAGAGACTCCGAGGGACATCATAGCTCAAATCCTGAGCAAGCTCGCCTCTCTGTCCCTCTTGGACTGGTGGAGGGTTTTTTTTTAGAGGGGGGGAGAGAAGAAAAAGTCTACAAAAGGGGGGGGGGAGAACCCCACGCCAAGCAAGGTCTGCTGCAATAGCAGCAGCAGCCGGCAAATGTCCTTGGATGGGGGAGCCTGAAGGACTTATTTGCGTGTGGAACTGAACAGAGTCGCATCGGAGACTTTGGAAAAGGGGGCGGGGGGAATGCTAAGGAGGAGGCTGGGGAGGAAGTGATGTCACCTGCTCCTAACAGCAGGTTGAGGGGCTGGGGGGGAGGGTCCCCTTATCTGGGTGCTAACGAGACCCCCCCCATTTAAAAAATAAAAATAAAAACTTCCCTTTCCAGGGGTTGAGAGAGAATTCATGCATGATTTAGCATCGCTTACAAAGCAGGTTGTGTATGTCCGGCCGAAAAGAGGGGAGGGGGTCATTTTATACAACCCTAGAAGTGAGAGGGAGGAGAGGAAGGAGGATTTGAAGGGGGGTGGGTGGGTGGGTAACGGGTTTTTCGAAGGAAGGCATCCCAAGCCTTGGCAGTGCGCGTCGCAAGCGCACAACATTGAAATAGGCTAAGTTGCATTAAACCAGGGGGATCTCCAAGTGTGGCAACTTTATAAGACTTGTGGATGTCAATTCCCAGAATTCCCCAGCCAGCACGGGGGTGTGTGTGTGGGGGGAATAGCATGGCTGGCTGGGGAATTCTGGGAGTTGACGTCCACAAGTCTTATAAAGTTACCGAACTTGGAAAACCCTGGTTTAATGCAACATTGTCTATCTGAACATCACGTGCTTAAGACGAGTGGGGGGAAAAATGATCCAAGGCTTGGAGACGAAAACATACAAAGAACGGCTGCAGGACTTGGGTTTGGCTAGTCTAAAGAAAAGAAGAAACAGGGGAGACACGATAGCAACGTTCCAGTATCTGAGGGGCTGCCCCAAAGAAGAAGAGAGGGTCAAATTATTCTCCAAAGCACCAGAGGGAAGGACGAGAAACAATGGTTGGAAACTGACCAAAGAGAGAAGCAACCTGGAATTAAGGAGAAACTTCCTGACAGCAAGGACAATTAACCAGTGGAACAGCTGGACACCAGAAATCGTGGACGCTCCATCACTGGAGGTTTTTAAGAAGAGGCTGGACAGTCACTTGTCTGAAATGGTATAGGGTCTCCTGCCTGAGCAGGGGGCTGGTCTAGAAGACCTCCAAGGTCCCTTCCAGCTCTATTCTATTCTATTCTATTCTATTCTATTCTATTCTATTCTATTCTATTCTATTCTATTCCATATTCTATATTCTATTCTATTCTACAATCTGTCAATTCTAATTCTAATTCCCTATTCTATTTTCTATTCCATATTCTATTCTATTCTATTCTACGGTATTCCATATTCTATTCTATTCTACAATCTGTCAATTCTAATTCTAATTCCCTATTCTATTTTCTATTCCATATTCTATTCTATTCTATTCCATATTCTATTCTATTCTATTCTCTGTCTATTCCAATTCCAATTCTATTCTATTCTAATACCCAGCCAGCTTTCATGCGTAAGGTGGGAACAGTCTCCTGGTGACTGGCCCAGTCAGTCAACCACCTTTTGCACCTAATGTAGGGCTAGAACTCACCAACTCCTAGTTTCTAGCCCAATCTCCCAGTTTCCTCTCCCGTAAAGTCGTTCTACTCCCAAAGCCCACCATGGAAGCAAAGCTACTCTTTATGTGAACTATCGTGCCCAGCTCCTCTACCCGTGGTGGCTACACAGACCTGCAAGCATCCGTGATGCCAGCTTTCCCCCCCACCCCATCTGCTGGCCCAGTTATAGTTATAAGCCACAACTCCCCCTTTTGCTCCAGACAAGCTTATTTGGAAGAGTAGTTTCCATGGCAGCCTCCCTTGACTTGCTGTGACCAGCTGCAACCTGTTGATCTTCCTTTTGTAACAGGCCTTTGTTCTGAAGTCACGCATGGGGGCCCCGGGTCGCGTGCAACCTAGTTGTTGTGAAACAGGACGACAGCTGCTGGGCAGAACTCACTCGAGATCGCGCAACAACTGGAGTTGCTAGGTGGCACGCCCCGCAGCAGCTGGTGGCTCCTCTCAAAAGGGGTCTTTATCCCAGCCCTGGGGGGGGGGAACCCAGGGGGGGCACCCCCAACTAGAGGGCCAGGGGCCAGGACAGCTTGGTTTTGAAGGGATGCAGATAAAACAGGACTTTTCACTCAAGGCCACAGGAGAAAGCAGTGAAAAGATCACCCCGGTTTTTATTTATTTACATCTTGTTATTCCTAGCCCTCTCCTTCCCGGTCGAGATAGCCTGGTGGGATTTGAGATGTGGGCTGTTTCCAAAGACCCTGAATTTCCAGGGGGGCGGAAAGAGTACAGGAACGAACGTTAGACGGGTGCAGAAGAAACTAGAAGCAGTGTTTCTCAACCTTGACCATTTTAAGGCATGTGGACTTCAACTCCCAGAATTCCACAGCCAGCATTGCTGGCTGTGGAATTCTGGGAGTTGAAGTCCACATGCCTTAAAATGGTCAAGGTTGAGAAACACTGAACTAGAGGCTGAAATAACTGTTCTGCTCCCCCACTCAGGGACCCCCCCCCAATCTCAAAAACAAGTCTCCGTCCTTAAGAGAGGCACTAGCGAGGCCTGGCTAAAGCGGTACCGAGGCACCCCTTGCGCAGAAGAGGCAGTCCCTTGAAGAGACACCCCCGTTAGAAAACCAGAGTCCCTGCCAGCTGGGTTGATGGGTCATCTCTGGAAGACCCCAGGTGCCCCCCAGAAGGGGAACCCGCTCCGAAATAGAAGGGCGCAAGGAAGCACCTTTCTCCATTGGTGACTTTTACGGAGGGAACCGACGCAATGCGCCCCGTCAGAGCCCTCTCCAACCGCCAGGCAGAAGGAGCCCTTCGGCTGTTCAGGAGGGGCTGCCCCATTTGGCAGCAGGATCCGGCCCCTAACGGAGGGTCCTCACTCGTTCTGAGTTTTCCAGATTGGTTTCTTCCCTTTCTTGGACTGGTTGGGACCGATGTATTTCAACAGGTTGTGGCTGGGTTTGGTGAGGACCTCGGCGCCCATCAGAGGCTGCAGGACTGCCGGGATCTGAACGCTGCCGTCCTGGGGAAAGGAGAAGATGGGGTCAAAAGAAAAAAAAAATAAAAATAAATAATCCCCTGTACATGTGGTAATCCTTGACTTATGACTGCCACCGAGGCCAGAATTCCCACTGCTAAGCAGGACAATTTTTTAAGCGAGTCACGCTCAAATGTATCTTTTTTGGGTGACGGTTGCTAAGCGAATCACTGCACTTGTTAATCACAGGGTCGTTAAGCAAAGCCGGCTTGCAAATGGCGATTTTGTGACCCAAGGTGATGCAGCCGTCGCAAATACAAAATCGGGGTTATCAAGCACCCAGATTTGGATCCTGTGACCAGGGAAATACTGCGCTGGTCGTGACCGGTCACAAACTCATTCTCTGAGTACCGCTGCAACTTCAAACTGTTGCTAAACAGATGTTGTAAGTAAGTCAAGGACCGTTTCTTCCTGTTTTATTTACAGTAGGGATGTTCCTGAGAGCGAGGTTGACCTTGGCAAGGATCCAGCCTCGATCCTGACTTATTTCTGCAACTCAAAACTGGACTGGCGAGGGCCAAAGAAAACCAGAGTTCATTTAAGATGTATATAACAGCTTTCCCTCAAAGCTGGTGCCTTCCCGATGTGTTGAAACTACAACTCCCAGCATTCCCCCAACCAGCTTGGCTATTTGCTCTGCGCCCTGGGAGCAGGTCATCCAGATTGGACAAGGATAGAACCAGTGCATGGTCAGGTCCTCACTATTTTATCACCATAGGGAGGAAGCTGCAATGTTTCCCCAAGCATTCTATCCTCCCTGGCTGGCTAGGAATTCTGGGAGTCGTAGTCCCAAGGCACCCAGAGAGTGCTCCAGCTTGGGCAAGGCTGCCATATTCTACGGAGCCTACACCAAGGTAGGCAACCTTGGCTCTTTTATGACTCGTGGACTTCAACTCCCAGAATTCCTGAGCCAGCATGAGGGAACTATGGCCCCCTCATGACTCATGGACTTCAACTCCCAGAATTCCTGAGCCAGCATGGGGGAACTATGGCCCCCTCATGACTAGTGGACTTCAACTCCCAGAATTCCTGAGCCAGCATGGGGGAACTATGGCCCCTTCATGACTCGTGGACTTCAACTCCCAGAATTCCTGAGCCAGCATGGCTCAGCTTGGAAACCTCTCCCTTTCCCCTCAGCACGGCTGGCTCAGGAATTCTGGGAGTTGAAGTCCACCAGTCATAAAAGAGCCAAGGTTGCCTACCCCTGTCCTATGCCAAGCAAACACCCCCTCAACAAACCTTGAGTTGGTTGGACTCCAGGATGGCAATGACCATCCGGGGAATCGCGCAAGCGGTTCCGTTAACCTGCGAAAGCACAAAACGGTTCGTGAACGTTTGGCAACTGTGCACATGAAGCCCCCAGCCCCAAAAATCACCCAGAGGGAGAAAAGGCATCAAGTGGGTGCTTTCTCCCTTTGCAGCTCCCCCCACCCTCTTTATTCTTGAGACATTGCCCCCCCCAGGGTCTCCCTGAACCGAGCTTACAGTATGCGCAAAGCTGAGCTGCTGTTTCTCATCGTAGTACATGATGTTCAAGCGCCGCGACTGGAAATCAGTGCAATTAGAGAGGCTGGATATCTAGAGGGGGAGGGAAGAATGGAAGAGGGCAAGGAGCACGGTGGGCAGGCGGAAAAGAAACAATCCCACCTCCATCTTATTTATGTCTCCGTTCCTGTCCCATCTACTTGTTTTGTAATGTTTTTTTTCACATTCTCAACGTTTTGCACGGCTCTTTTATGAGGTTATAAAACACCCAGAGTTGCTCGACAGTGAGATGAGGGGGGCATATAAATTTAATAAATAAAAGTGATAAAAAGAAACACACTGATGTAGCCAGGAAGTGCTCCAAAGCCCCTGAAGGCAGGATAAGAAGCAACGGATGGAAACTAACCAAAGAGAGAAGCAACCCAGAACTAAGGAGAAACTTCCTGACAGTTGGAACAATCAACCATCATCATCATCATCATCATCATCATCATCTTCTTCTTCTTCTTCTTCTTCTTCTTCTTCTTCTTCTTCTTCTTCTTCTTCTTCTTCTTCTTCTTCTTCTTCTTCTTCTTCTTCTTCTTCTTCTTCTTCTTCTTCTTCTTCTCCTTCTCCTTCTCCTTCTCCTTCCTTCTTCCTTCCTCTTCTTCTTCTGATGTTGTACTGGCGTGGTCCAGGAAAGAGAACAGGGGCTGTGCCCTATAGCCCCGAAGTGTTTATGAGGGGGGTTTAATGCTTGTTTCTCAGGCTGGGATAATCAGAAGTGAAGGGCTGTTTCTTTTGCACATATCCTGGGACTTCCAGAAGTTGTGGCTGCTCCAACACTGGAGGTTTTTAAGAAGAGATTGGACAACCCTTTGTCTGAAATGGTTTCTTGCTTGAGCAGGGGGTTGGACTAGAAGACCTCCGAGGTCCCTTCCCATCTCTTATTCTCAGTTGGAGCGGCTTATAACCAAAATGAAGAAACAAAAGAGAACAAGAATGGGCAAACAAAAAAGCTGGGTCCAAAATGGGCTGGACTGAATCCAGCAGACGATTCCAGAGACGGTGAATTCTTCCCATTCACACCTGGAGCAAGACAGGTGAGTTTCCCAGGAGAAAATTCCCAAGCTGTAAAGGCTTGACCACCAGCAATAGTTCCAGCATGGATACCAAACCAGTGGTGCATCCAGAGGTAGGTCAATCAAACCTTTTGACCACCACCTTGATTTCCCCCCACCACCAACCCTTAGTGCAACCCCCCCTCCCCAAAGCCTAGGCTTTGCAAAAACCCCCCCCCTCACCTCTCCGTACTGGTTCCGGCCGGGCATCCAGGCCTCAATGTCGAATTTCCTGAAGGCAGACAGGCCCAGTTCGTGCGGGGGCATGTCCAGAACTCTGCCGCAAAGAGAGGCTGGTCAGAACAAGTGTAGCAGCCACAAAGGAACAGCTAAACCCTGAAGCCCCTTTGGGTGGGCAAGCAGGGGCTGAGCCCCCCTCGCGCCGTCTTTATCCATCTGGCTCCTTGGATGGGGAGATGGGGTTTACTGTGAACTCCTCCACAGTGTACGGGTAGCCCTCTACTTACAACCACAGTGGAACCCAAAAGTTTCCATTGCTACACGGGACAGCTGTCCCGCTGAGTTTTGCCCCATTTTACGACCTTTTCGTGCCCCACGAGTGAAGTGAAACGCTGCAGTTACGTTAGTAAACGGGTGAATCTGCATTCCCCGATTGACTTTGCTCTCCGAAGGATGCAAAAGGGGATCGTATGACCCCGGGGACACTGCAGCCGTCATAAAGGAGGGGCTCAGACAGATCCTGTGTGAACTGTAAGTCCACCACGTCTCCTTACTTGTAGTGTAATCCCAGCTCCAGGAAAATCTCTTTCTGGAGGGCGAGGAATTCCTCCATCAAGGCACTGCTTTCGAAGCCCGTCTCATTGGCGGTGACCCCAAACATTTCCACCTGGGTGAATGCAGGGAGGAGAAAAGGGTGACCTCCCAGAATCCCCCAGGCAGCATGCATTAAGATGGGTGGACCTCAACTCCCAGAATCCCCCAGGGAGCATGCTTTAAGATGTGTAATTCCAACTCCCAGAATCCCCCAGGCAGCATGTGGTATTCGAAGCAGAACATCCAGATTCAGTCACAGTTTTGTTCCATGCAGTATTAACCTTGTGAACTCTCAAGCTTCCTCCTTCCGTTATGTATTCGAGATGGGCAGTGAATAATGTTTATATGGTACTTATATGTAAAGGTGTAGTAGGTCTATACATATGTTGTATATGGCATGTTTAAATGGGTGTTATGCATGTGTACACTTTGAGAGCCAGCAACTACATTTCATTTTTAATGTGTGCCATTCTGCCCACAGTAAAAAATGACAATAAAGGTTATCTATCTATCTATAAAGGTTATATGGCGTAGTTTTGATTGTGTTTTGGTAGAGGTTTTTATATGGGGTATTTTAGAGCAGGCTTTTTATTTAATATTTATTGTGATTTTTATTATCGCCTGTTCACCACCCTGAGTCCCGTAAGGGAGATAGGGTGGTATATAAATTAAAATAATAATAATAAAATAATAATAATCTATCTATCTATCTATCTATCTATCTATCTATCTATCTATCTATCTATCTATCTATCTATCTATCTATCTATCTATCATCCATCTATCATCTATCTATCATCTATCTATCTATCTATCTATCTATCTATCTATCTATCTATCTATCTATCTATCTATCTATCAACCATCATCTATCTATCTGTCTGTCTGTCTGTCTGTCTATCTCATCTGTCTCTCATCTCTCTCACTCTCACTCTCTCTCTCTCTACCATCATCTATCTATCTATCTATCTATCTATCTATCTATCTATCTATCTATCTATCTATCTATCTATCTATCTACCTACCTACCTACCTACCTACCTACCTACCTACCCACCCACCCACCCACCCATCCATCCATCCATCCATCCATCCATCCATTTGCCGAGTGTGGCAAATTGTGAGTCAAGCCGGCCTCACCTTGTTGAACTGGTGCACTCGATAGAGACCCCAAGGTTCCTTGCCGGTCTGAGTTTCTGCTCGGTAGCAGGTGCTGGAACACACTATCCTGGCCAAGAGAAAAAGAGGATTAATCATAGATCAGGCCTTCCCACCCGCCCTATAAAAATCTGTTGGAAGTTAATTTAAAAAAAACCAGCCCTCTGGAACATCTAGGGAGCTAAAAAGACAATTCTGAAGGTGTGAATGCACAGAAAGCACCACCGACTCACCTGACGGGCAGATCCTTCAAAGCTACGGCATGGTCTGCAAAATAACCTGGAGAAGATAAAAACAGAAAGAAAAAAAATGGGAGTGGTAGAACCTTTGTAGCTCAGAATCGAATGGTGGAATGTTCGCAGATTTCTTAATTAAAGAAATCCCATTTTTGTCCTTGGTCTTTGTCAAGTTTGGGGCTTCCTTGCAGACGTTTCATGATCCAACTAGGGAACATCATCAGTGCCAGAAGACGAGCCATCAAATAATCAAACAGTAAACAACAGCCTAAAGAAGGAACCATCAAGAACATTCCCACTGACAGAGCAAGCTCTTTGTATATAAACAGAGAGCAAACCCTTCCAGCACTGATGATGTTACCTAGCTGGGTCACGAAATGTCTCCAAAAAAACCACCAAGCTCAGAAAGCTCTAAGGACTAGCCACAGTCCTTCTCCTTCTCCACAACTCCCCCTTCTAGCACTGATGATGTTACCTAATTAGGTCATGAAACGTCTGCAAGAAAACCACCAAGCTTAGAGAGCACCAAGGACCCCTCAGTCCTCTTCCTCCTCCCTTCTAGCACTGATGATGCTACCTAGTTGGGGCATGAAACGTCTGCAAAAAAACCTCCAAGCTCAGAGATCACCAAGGACCTCCTCCTCTTCTCCACAAAATCCCCGTTGCAGCACTGATGATGTTACCTTGTTGGGTCATGAAACGTCTGCAAGGAAACCACCAAGCTCAGAGAGCACCAAGGACCCCACTGTCCTCCTCCTGGCCCCTCCTTTTCCTCCACTCTTCCTTCAAGCACTGATGTGGCCCCCAAATTCATCCTTGACCAGAAGCCAAAAGACTTCCCTGTTTTAACCATACCTGCAATGCCAACCTCGGATGTTCCCGCCAAGTTCAGATCCTCAAACCGGGAAGGGTCTATGCTATACACCAGGGAGGAGTGGACTTCAGGTAATATGCCACAGCCTTCCTGATAAACAGAAGACACTGACGATGTTACCTAGTTGGGTCATGAGATGTCTACAAGAAAACCACCAAGTTCAGAGAGCACCAAGGACCCCACAGTCGTCGTCGTCGTCGTCGTCCTCCTCCTCCTCCTCCTCCTCCTCCTCCTCCTCCTCCTCCTCCTCCTCACAAACCCCAAACCTCTTCTAGCACTGATAATGTTCCCTAGTTGGGTAATAAAACATCTGCAAGAAAACCACCAAGCTCAGAGAGCACCAAGGACCCCCTCAGAAGCTAAACAACTTATTCAGCTCCAGTTGCCAAAATCTCATGGAACAGGACAAATGTAGAGATACTCACAAACACGGCTCCTTTAAGCAAATCTGGGACAGTCATGGGAATGAAACCCTTAAGGTAAAAAAAAAAAGACATAAAGAGCTGCAGGAATGCCTCATACCACAGTGCCTATAAACCCCCCTCCCCTCATTTTTAGTTTGCTCTTGAACCTGAATGCAAAGGAGAAGGAAAACCAGCATTATGGAGCGTGTGCCCATCATTCTGAATTTTTTGCAGACACTCTGGGGTATGACCAACCCAAGAGCTCGGCTGGCTGAGGAATTCTGTAAGTCCATCACACCTCTTAGAGATGCCAAGTTTGAAAAAAAACACTGATTTATGAGAACAGATGCTTGAGAACTCAATACCTTTTTGATCAGCTTGGAGAAAGTGAACTGGACCAGGGCTCGCTCGAGCAGGGCACCTGCCCCGCAGAGGTAGTACGATCGTAAACCGGAAATATGTGCCAAGCGTCTACGGAGAGGAAAAGGTGGGAAAAAATTGTTCAAGCTACTCCTAAGGGTGCAGCTAAATTAACTTGCAGGGTTCCCTTATCTTTTTGGGTAATATTTAAACCAAGCCACCTGTTTGTCTCTTTAGGTTCCAAGCACTGGAAACTGTCTCATCCTTGTAACTAAAGTTGGTCATGCCTCAGTTGCCTTTGAACACGGACTGTGCAGAACGTCTGGTGAACGATCTTGCCAAATACTGACGCAGATCAGAAGGATTTTGGCAGCCCCTTTTACGAAAACCAATTTTATTCAGTTTGATTCAAAATTCTTACGAGCTACAGCTTGCCAAAGATTCTGCCTTTTAATAAAATATGTTAGGCACAAAAGCTACCAGATTCCTGATTTTTTTTTTTTAACCACCACAGTCCAAACTCTATCTCCTAACAATGTGCAATAACTGAACTGGCATATTGCGCTGTTTATTTTATTAAATGGTCATTAAATGAACACTACCTGTAGTTCACTCTGATTAAGAATTCAATTCAATTCCACTTGTCCTAGTCTCAGGTTTCTATTTAGCAGACTAGCTGGATATGGTTGAACACAGAGAGCAAAATGGACATCGCCAACAAATTGGGAGTGCTTGGGTATGGTTCGGAGGGCACTGACTTTTCTAGGCTGCCCTATCTATGTTTCCTGGTAAAATACATGGAAAAATCCCATTGAGGGAAAATTCCACTTAGGGTTAGGTCACCATGAACTCATAGAGCAAAATGGACATCGCCAACAAATTGGGAGTGCTTGGGTATGGTTAGGAGGGCACTGACTTTTCTAGGCTGCCCTATCTATGTTTCCTGGTAAAATAAATGGGAAAATCCCATAGGAGGAAAATTCCACTTAGGGTTAGGCCTGGAGTGAAATGAGTTTTAACCCTACATTTGGAATACAGAAATTTTTCATACTAACCTTTGCCTTAGAATGTCCAGCTTTTCTCCAATTTCTAGGTGTCCTTTGACCTTGAAATCAAATTCTGTTTCCAAAACAAAGCAAAGAAGCAAAAGGCATTATTCTTTCAAGTACTGCAGTGTTGCGTTGACTGCACAAGTTCTATTTTGGGCTGTAGAGGGGCACTAAATCTTTTCAATGGCTTCTGAATTCTACCTCAACGGTAGCCCAAGCTATTGTCTTCTCACCTGGTTTTTCGCCAATAATCTCCACTATCCTGGGTTCGTTCTCATCTCCAAATTGCTATGGGAAGAAAAGAGAAGAGGGGAAGACACAGCATCAAATATTATTTCTGTCCAACTCGAAAAACTCCGGGCCTAAGCTAAGTGAATCCAAAGCCAGAGGACTCTGCAACAATTTTATAGTAAGGGTTCAGGAAATTTGGACTGCCTCCCTCACAGGAGCTTATAGAAAGAGTAACAGAAGCTGGGGGTGGAGTTAAAAGAGAAATCAACCTAGAATCCCTATGTAGCCACAAACAAACAAAGTCCAACCCCCCCTCGAATTCCATGAACTCTTTTCTGACTCCAAGCAGGTGCTACTCTTAGTCGAGAAGATTCCTGTGTACAGGTAGGCCTTGACTTATAATCACAATTAAGCCCCAAATTTCTGTTGCTGGGATAGTTGTTAAATGAGGTTTTGCCCCATTTTGCGACCTTTCTTGCCACAGTTGTTAAGTGAAGCATTGCAGTTGTTAAAATTAATAACACAGTTGTTAAGTGAATCCGGCTTCCCCCGTTGACTTTGCTTATCCAAAGGTCGCGAAAGGGGATCGCATGACCCCCGGGACACTGCAACCGTCATAACTATGAATCAGTTGCCAAGCATCCGATCGTCTGACCACGGAGATGCTGTAATGGCATGAAAGTATGAAAAATGGTTGTAATTCGCTTTTTTCAGTGCCCTTGTAACTGTAGTCCCTAAACAAATGGTTTCAGTCAAGGACTACTGTATTGGCTTTTTAGCAATAAATCAGTTGATTTGGATCTGATCTTCCGTGCCTGACAGAGCCCTAGACCAGGGGCTGGCTCTTTTATGACTGGTGGACTTCAACTCCCAGAATTCCTGAGCCAGCATGGCTCAGCATGGAAACCTCTTCCTTTCCCCTCAGCACGGCTGCCTCAGGAATTCTGGGAGTTGAAGTCCACCAGTCATAAAAGAGCCAAGGTTGCCTACCTCTGCCCTAGACACACCAACATTTACTTCTCTATTTCATGCTCTTTACCACATCAGGGTGAATCCGGTTGGGCAGCTTTAGGGCATCCAGATAGTATTTCTCTTGCAACTCGATCTCCTCCTGGCGCAAGGCATGAAGGCGACAACGGATTTCCCCACCCTCTTTCACCAAGGCATTGTAAACAGGCAGCTGGTGGGAGAGAGAAAAGGGCGGAAAGATGTTGAAGAATTCACAGAAGAAAGAAGCAAATATTCTCTATTTTTAGTTTCATTTCCCCCCCCCCTTCTTTCTAATTTGTTTTTAATCTGTAACCGCCCAGAATCATTGGGAGAAAAGGAAAGAAAAAAAAACTTCCTTACCGTCTGTAAAGTACTCTCATCATGGCTTTGCTACAAAGAAAAAAAAAATAGTGGACGGTTATTCATAAAACAAACCAATGTAATGATTGTGAATAATTAACTATCAGCCAAGGATATAAAGCTATTTTTGTCCATTCTACAACTACGAAAAGCGACCAATTAATTTCTCTTCTCTGAAGAGAAATGCCCAGACATAGAAGCGTATGAATTCGTTAACATATTTTCCCATAATCAATTCAGGGGTTATTCCAAGAGTGGTCGCGATCACAGGCACTCACCTTAAAATTGTACGCTTCTGTTCTCACTCTGTTTTTCTCTGCGGCAAGTTTTGCAATCTGCTCTTGAACCTGATTCAGTCTCTCCCAAACAGTAACCTGGTGGTTAGGATACAGGAAGAAAGAAAATGACAAGGGTTAAACCACATTAGTCAAAAGGAGAGATCACGGTATGGATAGTCCTCAACTTACAACCACAACTGAGCCCAAAATTTATGTTGCTAAGTGAGAAATTTGTTAAGTGTGTTTTGCCCTATTCTACGACCACAGTCATTAAGAGAATCACTGCAGTTGTTAAGTTAGGAACAGGGTTGTTAATTGAAATCCAGACATTTTAATGCAGGCTGGCGGAGAGTTCCATGGAACTGAAACCCAAACATTTAATGCCTGTCAGCTGGGGAATTCTGGGAACTGAACTCCAGCCATTTTGATACAAGCCGGCTGGGGAATTCTGGGAACTGAACTCCAGCCATTTTGATGCAAGCCAGCTGGGGAATTCTGGGAACTGAACTCCACACATTTTAACGCCTGCTGGCTGGGGAATTCTGGGAGTTGGAGTCCCCCCCCCTCTCCTAAAGCTGCAGAGGCTGAAAAACACCGATTTATACCGACAAAGGCGGGCGAGAGAGGGAGGACACCGGCCACCGTTTTAAGCCACCCGTCGGGGGCCAGGCACCCGAAGCCGGGGAGATTCCAGCGCCCGCCCTCCCGCCCCCTTCAGCCAGCCAGGCCACCCCCCGCCCGCTCCGCTTACAAGCTGGCGCAGCTCCGGCGCCTTGAGAGGCCCTTTGCGCGCCTCCAGCTCCCGCTCGGCCTCGCTCATCCGCGCGCTCAGCCCCACCACGTCCAGCCGCGGCCACGAGGCCCAGCCCTCCCGCGCGTGCTCGTACAGGCGGCTCCGGGCGCCGCTGGAGCCGGCCCGGCGAGGCGGCGTTCGGCGGAGCAGCGGCTGCTGCCAAAGCCGAGCCACGCCGCGACACAGCCGCAGCGGCGCCGCCATGACAGCCGGTCACATGACGCGACGCAGCCGCGTCGACCCGGACGTCTCCCGGCCAGCCAATCCGAAGCGCCGGCTGAGCTGCTGTGGTCACCGTGGCAACAGAAGGCTATCATTTAAGGCGGCCTGCGAGAGCTCCGGAACGCAGTCTGCGCATGCTCCGTGGGTTTGTGGACGTTTCGTGACCCAGCTAGGTAACAGCATCCGTGCCTGTGGGGCAGCAAGCCTGGCACTGATGATGCCGCCTAGTTGGGTCACGAAATGCCCGCAAGAAGGCCACCAGGCTCAGCACCACAGCTCTACCATTATGAAGTGTTGGAGGGATACCGGGGAGACCCAGAATCGAGTTCCACCATAGTTCCCTTGTGGCCACAAAAGCTCCCTACCTGAATTTGAACCGGTCCCTCTCTCAGTCCAACCGTCACAGGGGTGTTGTGGGCGGATGCATGGATGCATGGATACCTAGACAAGGATATAGAATCTATTATATTATATATTACATTATATTACATTACATTACATTATAGATAGGATACAGATGGATGAGTAGATGGACAGGTAGGAGATAGGTGGATAGGATATGGACAGATATATAGATAGGATATAGATGGATGAATAAATGGATAGATAGGATATAGATGGATAGATAGATGGACAGGTAGGATATGGATGGTTGGATGGATAGATAGGATATGGATAGATATATAGATAGATAGGAGATGGATGAATAAATAGATGGATAGATAGGATATAGATGGACAGACAGGAATTGACAGGGAAAAAATAACCTGGAGCCTGCAGAGTGGTTACAGAGAACTTGCCAGCCATACACCCCAACCGTCATATATATGAGACAGTTACCAAGCATTTGAATTTGGATCATGTGACCAGGGGGACGCTGCAAAGGTCGTAACTGTGAAAAATGGTCCTAAGTCGCTTTTTTCACTGCCGTTGTAGCTTTGAATGGTCACTAAACTAACTGTTGTAAGTAGAGACCATCTATATCAGGGGTAGGCAACCTTGGCTCTTTTATGACTCATGGACTTCAACTCCCAGAATTCCTGAGCCAGCATGGCTCAGCATGGAAACCTCTCCCTTTCCCCTCAGCACGGCTGGCTCAGGAATTCTGGGAGTTGAAGTCCACGAGTCATAAAAGAGCCAAGGTTGCCTACCCCTGATCTATATTATCAGTTTGGGAACCGTTGCTATTCAACCCAGCACATTTATTATGGTAAAAATCCACAGGTCCACCCAGTGAGTCAGTGACCTGTTACTGCCAGTTAATTAATGACTCTATTTAATCTGCTTAAATGCACATCCCAGAATAACCAATTCTTCTGAAGGAGAGGGGAAGGAGCCGAGTTTTATTTTTAGCTGAGCCGTGTGTGGTTTTCACAGAACAAAAGTGCCTCTTTTGAATTGCCAAATTAAAGATTTCTCAGTAGACTTACGGCTGCCTGGAAGTTCCTTCTTTTTTAAGTCCTGCCAGATTTACTAAAATACCCCATTTGGGAAAATAAGGTTTATTCCGGTAAGATAAATTGTCTTCTTCCTTCTAAATTGTGGGTTTTTATTTTTATTTCGTTTTTTTAATTTTTAGGTGCTGGGAGAGAAACGACAACCTGGGTTACTGGTGGATTATCCGCTGCCCAATCTTGGTGTCAATTTTGGTAAGTCCCAAAGGAACACAAAGGCTGCTGTGTACTTGGCAGGATTCGGTTCCTGACCTGTAAAAATTTTAATACAGGTAATCCTCAGACTTACAACAGCTCACTTAGCGACTGTTTAGAGCAGGGGTAGGCAACCTTGGCTCTTTTATGACTCGTGGACTTCAACTCCCAGAATTCCTGAGCCAGCTATGCTGGCTCAGGAATTCTGGGAGTTGAAGTCCATGAGTCATAAAAGAGCCAAGGTTGCCTACCCCTGGTTTAGAGTGACAACAGCACTGAAAAAAGGGAGTCATGATTGTGTTTCCACACTTACGGCACGCTGCAACATCCCCTTGGTGACGTGATCAAAATTCTTGGCAGCTGATTCCTATTTATGACGGTCGCAGTGTCTTGGGGTCACGTGATCCCCTTTTGCGACCTTCGGAGAAGCAAAATCATTGGGGAAGAAGCCAGATTCACTTCACAACTGTGTTACCAATTTAACAACTGCAGTGACTCCCTTAAGAACTGTAGCCAGAAAGGTCGTAAAATGGCGCAAAACTCATTTAACTATCTCATTTAACAACATAATTTTTTGTCTCCATTTGATCGTCAGTCGAGGGCCACAGTACAACCTGCCAAGAAAACTTATAGCAGTTTTTTTCTGCGTGCCGCCTGATAATCAGGTGACAGGTGACAGGTGTGGGCAGGAAGGCAAGCACTAAAAACAAACCCCTGGATTTATTATACCTGTATATTGCTTTGTTTTCTGCATTCCTGATTTTTTACTAGGTTTTGAAATGAGCCTTTTAAATTCCGGCTTTTAATGATTCACCACCTGCATGCTTCTCCTTGGGAAAAAAATGAGATGCGGATCTAAGGCCCCATCCAAGTAAAAAAAAAATATATAACTTCAGCTCGCTTTTCCATCCAGATTTCTGGACCCTGAAATATAAAAGAGGGAGTCGCAATTACTAGTATATCTCAGGTGTCACCCCTCGGTCTTACCTGGCTAACTCTTTGTCTAAATATTTTGTGGCATCTGTCAGAAACAGCGTAGAACAGTATTTATCAGTCTTAGCAACTTTCAGTTGCTGATTGGGAGACTCTGGGAGTTGAAACCCACACATCTTAAACTTGCTGGCCAGGGGATTCTGGGAGTTGAAGTCCATACATCTTAAAGTTGTATACTAGCTGAGGAATTCTGGGAACCGAAGTCCACACATCTCAAAATGGAACAAAACTGTGACTGAATCCGGATGTTCTGCTTCGGATACCACGGAGCCCCCTCCTCCCAGAAGGTGACAAGGTAAGGTTACCTTTCTTTTTTTTAATCATGATAGACTTACATGGATCTTCTCTGACAATGACTAGGTACCAAAGTAATCCAAGGTTTAAGAAGCAAGAGAAGGTTAAGTTAAGATAAGCTCATGACTAACTCAAAAGACAATGCTAGATAAGAACAATAGAGGTCAAAATGAAATCGTCTCCCTTTATTTGGCAAGATCTGGAGGCTGCAACCAGCAGCACCCTCCCGGTCTGGCTGTGGACCATGGATGCCATCATTCCAAGCGGTTCCAAGCGATATTTCAGCCAGATTAATGACTCAAAGGGTCGTAAAGAGGCAACCTGGGTGTGTCTGAATTCCTGAGGAAGGACTTTGGAAGAGGAACAAGAGACAAGAAATACACACTTAGGAAATAAAGTCCATTTTCAAAGGACAGGCGGAATGGCAGGGGTGTCCTGCCCCCCGTTTTTCTGCCTTACTTTTGTGAAACAGCAGAGCGCCGCACAACGTTCCCAGAAATAAGAAGGGAGAATATTACACAAAATGGATGCTTGACGGTCGCTAGGGTTGCCAGGTCTGCTTCCAAAAAATAGCGGACAAGCGGGGGGGGGGGGGTTAAGTAGTAAAAAAAGTAAAACAATTTTTTACAATTAAATTATATATTTTCTTACAAACATTTTAACACGTATTAGCGTTACTGACATACCTATCCAACTAAGAAAACAGTATAATATAAAAATAATAGGTAAATGTGAGTTAAGAAAAATAGTATGTAAATAATTTTATATACTTTTATTAAATGTCTTGTGAAACAATTGATTAATAATTTTTTCAGAGAATCGAGTTCAATGGATATTCGATCTTTGTCTCATTCTAACTTATGAAAAAAAAGACAAAACGCGATTCTCCTATCCTTATTCTCTTAGACTGTACAGATTTAGATTACGTACCATTTCATCATAAAGCTTTTGAATAAAAAAAATGTCCACTATTTTGTGAAAAAAAAATAGTGAACATAATGTGAAAAAAGCGGACTGTCCGCTCAAATAGTGGACACCTGGCAACTCTAACGTCGGTCGCAGCGTCCCGGGTTCATGCGATCCCTTTTTGCGACCAGATTCACTTAACATCCATGCTCTTAATTTAACAACTGCAGGGATTCGCTTAGGAAATGTGGCAAGAAAAACCGTCACATGGAACAAAGCTCACTTAACAACATAAATTTTGGGCTCCATTGCGGTCGTAACTTGAGGACTACCTGCATATGCTCAGAGGCACAGAATGTTTAACCCTAAGCGATGCAACTTCCAGAAAAGAATCCTGCATTATTGAGAAATTCCAGGGAAAAAAAAAGAAGGATGGTCTTCTATTTTTCTATTAGGATGGGGGGGGGGACCCTTCCCCCCCCCAAAAAAAAAGCCTTCCTGCCCTTATCCGCAGAGCTGCGCCAAATGTAGCTCCAGAACTCTAACTCCCAGAGCCCTTTGCGACTCGGACTCCCGAGCGGAGGAGAGGACGCGAGCCCATTGGGCGTCTAAGTACGGAAATGGGCGGTTCGAGGAGACGCGCCTGCGCAGAGGGGAAACCAGGAAGTTCCGAGGAGTCACTGCTGCTGCTGCAAAGCGAGAGAGTGGAGCTGGCGGACGATCGCGCTGCGTGGAAGGTAAGGGGCGGGGAGGGTCGCCTGTTGGGGGGGCCGGGGGTGCACATGCATGGGAGGCTGGGGAGGGTCAACGCAGGAGAAGAGGGAGGGGCTGCAGGAGATAGGGGGAATATTGATCGGGGGAGGGGTCGGGGTTAGGGTTGCCAACTTACCTGCCCCAGCCCTGCTCCTCTGCCCTTCAGCACCAGCCCCAGGACGAAGCGCTGACAGCCGCCGAGGCTCCTGTGGGCAGAAAAGCGGATTAAAACCAAAGGGCGAAGGCTTCCTTTCCCCATGGCCAGATGGCTGCTGCTGGGAAAGGCACAGGAGCGGGGCCAGCTGGAGAGAGAAGCAGGTGGCAACCTTCCTTGAGACAGGGATCCACCCTCCTCCTGCCTCCCCAGGTCCAGATCCCCTTGGGGCGGTGGAAAAGGTCTTAAGAAAGTCTCTCCCTGGATGGACTGAGTTTGGCAGAGCGGTTGGCAATTCCAAGGGGGGTGGGGGGGAGGGAGGAGGGTAGAAAAGTTCTGGAGAGGGGCTGCTGATTTTGCACAGATCCCCCCCCCAGCCAGGGCATCGCAGCTTTCTGGCTGGGGCTTGCCCTAACTCAAGGACCATAAGGCACTGCCCTTTAAGAGCGGCATGGTGCTTTATGATCCGGCTTGCCATCTCGATCTGGGCACCACTGCCGTATCTGGGGAGAAAGGAAGGCAACTGAGCCTTGAAACCCAAAGTTTAGGAGCTTTGCTTTTGCGCTTGAGGCCAGCTCTGTAGCGGGAGCCCCACTAACATCTGTGGCCCGCGGCTTCGGGTCCCCCCGTTAAGTGGAGGTGTAATCCCAGGGGCTGATTTTTCAAGATCTTGAAGTAGATTGTCTGCCCCATATGCTTGTTCCTGACCCAGACCTGGCACAGGATGAATAGAAGGACTCTTCCAGTTTTGGGGCAGGGGTGCTCTGGACTGTGCCCCTTCCTTCTTGCGAGAGAGGAAAATTACTTGTCTATCTCATCTATTCCCTCGTCTATCAATCTCTATCATCTATTATCTGTATTGTCTATCATCTCTCTCCATCCATCCATTTCTATCTGTCTATCTATTACTCTATCTATCCATCTAGCTACATTCATCCATTTCTAGCTCTCTCATCTATCCATCCGTCTATCACTCTTATCTGTCTGTCTGTCTGTCTGTCTGTCTGTCTGTCTTCCTTCCTTCCTTCCTTCCTTCCTTCCTTCCTTCCTTCCTTCCTTCCTTCCTTCCTTCCTTCCTTCTTTCCCTTGATTAAGGACCTCTATCCCTGCCACTAGCATTATCCAGAGCGCCCTGATGGCTGAGGAGATGCCCGTCCTCCCCCCTGCCTTAAGGAGAACCGTCTCCCAGGCTCCTGCGAAAGACAAAGAGGTCGCCCGGTGTCTCAAAAAAAACAACAACACAAAAAACAATTTAGGTGTGCTTGCGAATGCTGTGCCTGGGAGCGCTGAGTTGCCGCCTGTGTCACTTTCACCTGGCTTGTGCAATCCGCCCCAATTTTACAGCCTTTCAGTGCGCTCTTATCTCTCACGGATGTTCTGCGTCGGAGCGCTACCCAGGCTAATTATACGGTTGTGGATGTTAAGTTAATCATAAACATTGCGCTTGGCCGGAGGCCAGCTGCCACTGTGAAGGAGGGCCTGCCTTTTTAAGGAGCAGCAGCACAGTGTTGCGTTGTTACACGGGAGGTTGTTTGCAAAGGTTTTCCTGCCTGAGCAGGGGGTTGGACTAGAAGACCTCCGAGGTCCCTTCCGACTCTTTTGTTATTCTGTTTTGAATACAGGCAATCCTTGACTTACAACAGTTCCTTTAGCGGCCGTTCAAAGTTACCACGGCACTGAAAAAAAGTGAACTGTGACCATGTTTCATACTTGTGACCGTTGATCAGGTGGTCAAAATTCAGACGCTTGGCAGCTGGTTCACACTTACGACCGTTGCCGCAACCTTCTGACGAGCAAAATCAACGGGGAAGCCAGATTCACTTAACAACCAGGTTGCTAATTTAACAACCGCGGCGATTCGCTCAGCAAATGTGGCAAGAAAAGTCGTAAAAATGGGACGTTCAGTTAACAAATGTCCCGCTTGGCGACAGAAATGTTGGGCGCGGTTGTCGTAAGTCGTGGGATTACCTGGAGTTGTGGGTCTGCTGGTCCCTTCTCAATCTTGCAGCCTCGAGGGCAGTGGGTGGGGGTTTTGTCCTCAATTGTGTATGATTTGTGAGAGTAGGCACTGACGCACCTAGATGGATTTTCTTGTGGGTCCAAGGTTGTGTAGAATCTGGACTGAATATTTCCTGGCAAAAACCTCGGTGGAATTACTCAGCATTTCTCCTCTCCTTCACAATATGGCTGTTGCATTTTTCTGTCTAGATCGATGCTGCACAGATGTTTAAGGTGATATACAGGCCGTCCTCGACTTAACGGCCACAATTGAGCCCAGAGTTTCCGTCACTAAGCAAGGCGAGTGAGTCGCGCTTGATTTTTACAACCCCGGTCTTCATTCCGTGTCTCTGGCCGCCCAAATTCAACCCAGGGACTTTTTGCCAGGATTGTTCAGCGAATCACTGCAGTTGTTAAATGAGACGCACAAACTTGGACCTCGAACCCATCGCAAACACACACACACACACACACACCCCCAGAATTCCCACCCAGAATAAGGCGGGGCTAAATGATCTTGAAGGATCCTTGCGGCTAGAACTAACCTAGAACGAAGGAGAAACTTCCTAACAGGGAGGACAATTAACCAGTGGAACGACTTGCCACCAGAAGTTGTGGGTGCTCCATCGCTGGGTGCTCTTTTAAGAAGAGACTGGACAGCCGTCTGTCTGAAATGGTATAGGGTTTCCTGCTTGGGCGGGGGGGGTGGACTAGAAGACCTCTAAGGTCCCTTCCAGCTTTGTTATTCTGTACAGGTAGTCCTCGGCTTACGAACCACAATTGATGTTGCTAAGTGAGACCTTTGTTAAGTGAGTTTTGCCCCTATTTTACAATTTTTCTCGCCACTGTTGTTAAGCGAGTCATTGCAGTTGTTAAGCTGTAATAGCCTGGAAGTTGTGAAGTTGTCCCGGGATTGCGGGACACTACGACCGTCGTAAATATGAGTCGGTGGCCAAGGGTCCGAATTTTGATGCCACGTCCATGGGGGAGGCTGCAAAGGTCGCAGCTGTGGGAACAAACGGTCATCGCTCCCCTTTTTTTTTCAGTGACGCTGTAAGTAACTTCTGTCACTAAATGAACGGATGTAACTCGAGGACTTCCTGTATTTCTGCTGGTTACAGCTGGTCCTCTTGCAATGCGTAGCGAGTCGTTGGGTCAGATCCGAGAAAGTAAATTCGACTTTCAGGGTGAAAGGATGCTAAGAATTGCGCTACGCCCCCTCTCCCCCCCACCCTCCGGCCTTCGTTCCTGGTTGCAGTGGGAATTGCACCAGGATCCCTGGCTGGCTGGCAGGCAGTGGGGATTTAAAGGGGGGGGGGGAGAAACCAGGAGAGGAGAGGCTAAAACTCTGCTGTCATCCATATATGGGCATGCCCCAAACTCGGCTTTCTGATTGGCCGCTCAGCCTCATGCATATGTCTGTCAACAAATGGCTGAACTTGCTGATGGTCTGTGTGTTTGTGTGTGTGTTTTGGGGGGGGGGGAAGAGTTACAGTCTGGTGCATTAAAGGCCCCTATTGATTGCAAAGTCGGGGGGGGGGGGNTAGAATCTGGACTGAATATTTCCTGGCAAAAACCTCGGTGGAATTACTCAGCATTTCTCCTCTCCTTCACAATATGGCTGTTGCATTTTTCTGTCTAGATCGATGCTGCACAGATGTTTAAGGTGATATACAGGCCGTCCTCGACTTAACGGCCACAATTGAGCCCAGAGTTTCCGTCACTAAGCAAGGCGAGTGAGTCACGCTCGATTTTTACAACCAGGTCTTCATTCTGTGTCTCTGGCTGCCCAAATTCAACCCAGGGACTTTTTGCCAGGATTGTTCAGCGAATCACTGCAGTTGTTAAATGAGACGCACAAACTTGGACCTCGAACCCATCGCAAACACACACACACACACACACCCAGAATTCCCAGCCAGAATAAGGCCGGGCTAAATGATCTTGAAGGATCCTTGCGGCTAGAACTAACCTAGAACGAAGGAGAAACTTCCTAACAGGGAGGACAATTAACCAGTGGAACGACTTGCCACCAGAAGTTGTGGGTGCTCCATCGCTGGGTGCTCTTTTAAGAAGAGACTGGACAGCCGTCTGTCTGAAATGGTATAGGGTTTCCTGCTTGGGCAGGGGGGGGTGGACTAGAAGACCTCTAAGGTCCCTTCCAGCTTTGTTATTCTGTACAGGTAGTCCTCGGCTTACGAACCACAATTGATGTTGCTAAGTGAGACCTTTGTTAAGTGAGTTTTGCCCCTATTTTACGATTTTTCTCGCCACTGTTGTTAAGCGAGTCATTGCAGTTGTTAAGCTGTAATAGCCCGGAAGTTGTGAAGTTGTCCCGGGATCGCGGGACACTGCGACCGTCGTAAATATGAGTCGGTGGCCAAGGGTCCGAATTTTGATGCCACGTCCATGGGGGAGGCTGCAAAGGTCACAACTGTGGGAACAAACGGTCATCGCTCCCCTTTTTTTTTCAGTGACGCTGTAAGAAACTTCCGTCACTAAATGAACGGATGTAACTCGAGGACTTCCTGTATTTCTGCTGGTTGCAGCCGGTCCTCTAGCAATGCGTAGCGAGTTGTCGAGTTTGGCCGGGTCAGATCCGAGAAAGTAAATTCGACTTTCAGGGTGAAAGGATGCTAAGAATTGCGCTACGCCCCCTCTCCCCCCCACCCTCCGGCCTTCGTTCCTGGTTGCAGTGGGAATTGCACCAGGATCCCTGGCTGGCTGGCAGGCAGTGGGGATTTAAAGGGGGGGGGGGGGAGAAACCAGGAGAGGAGAGGCTAAAACTCTGCTGTCATCCATATATGGGCATGCCCCAAACTCGGCTTTCTGATTGGCCGCTCAGCCTCATGCATATGTCTGTCAACAAATGGCTGAACTTGCTGATGGTCTGTGTGTTTGTGTGTGTGTTTTGGGGGGGGGGGAGTTACAGTCTGGTGCATTAAAGGCCCCTATTGATTGCAAAGTGGGGGGGGGCGGACCTGCCCTGGCCGGTGGAATGGGGTATCTGGCCCTTTAAGAGATCAGGTAGCGCGGGGGTGAGGGGGGGGGCTGATCCATTCGCTCAGCAGCAGCAGGAGGAGGAGATTCCTAGGTTGGGAGCAAGATTCCCACTTACACCCCCCCACACACACTCATACACGCCCCCATTTTGGACCGTACCCTCCCTCCTTTCCTCCCCCCCCCCTCCCTGGCATTGCAAAAAGGACCTGTGGATTTATTTATTATTGTTATTATTATTATTTTTTTAAAAAAAGCAAAAAAACAAAAAAAAAATCGTATTTTTTTGCAGGCTTCGGAGCAAGGATGTAGGGCTCAGCGAAGGCCCGCTGTAGCTCCTCCCCCTTCCCTTGGCTTTGGGGTACCAGGTAAGAAAGAGGGGGGGGGGAGAATTTGTGGGGAAGGAGGAACCGATGGTGCCATAGCTGGGAGGAGATGTTCAAGCCTGGAGGGTGGGGTGGGGGGAAATTGTGGTTGTTATGATTATTATAATTGCATGCTTTTTTGGGGGGGGAGGGCACAGAAAGCTTGCAGAGATGCTGGCGAAGGGGTGGCGATGGCATGGGGAGGGGGGGCGCCTCAAGGATGGCTTTGAAAGGGGGAGGGGTGTCTGGGACTGCTCGTGCCTTCTCCCCTCCTGCACAACGATCGGGCGGTGTCTTTGCACAGTCAACAAGTGCACGTGTGACTTTTCTCGGGGAAGGGGCACCCGTCACAATGGCAACACGGCCCGTGTGTGTGTGGGTGTGGGGTGGCATTCCAGCATGCCCCTTCCCTCAGTCCCCCCCCCAACAGGTCTTCGAAGGTTAGATGGGGCCAGTTTCCCAGGTGTCACCCACCTGCTGGGCTGCTCTCTGCTCGTTCTCAAAAGCATCCTTGGTTTTGAATGGAGCTTCTACGGTTGCAGGGTTGCAGGGTCAGCTGAGGAGGGGCTGAGAAGGAGCCCCTTTTATATGGGGAGGTGTAACCTGCACCGTTCCACAGAGCCGTAGCTGTAAGGTCCTGGGCGCTGTTTGAAGTTGGCGTTTTTTCTTGCAGATGTTTCATAACCCAACTAGGTAGCAACATCAGCGCTACAGCTTGGCAGTGAAGCAGCTGTGGGAAAAAACAAAAAAACCCCACCAAGCATTAAGGATGGTTCAATCCTGCCTGGAATTCATTTCCTAAAATTTCCAGCCGGTAGGCTTTTACAACCCAGGTTATTTAGTCCCAGAATTCCCCACCCAACGTGCTTTGGGGTGCGTGAAACTCATCTCCCAGAAGTCCCCAGCCAATATGCTGGGGAATTCTGGGATTCGCTGCTTACATTCCGTAAGGTTGCAAAGGTCGAGGAACTGTCTTACAACAGCCCTTTAAGATAGGCCAATATGCTCCCGTTACTGATGGGAATCAGCGTGGCTGGCTCAGGAATTCTGGGAGTTGAAGTCCACAGGCCGTAGTAAAGATGCCAGTGGTTGCTGACCCCTGATGTTCCTCTTGGATCGTTGGCGGCATCGTGTCAGCCGTCTGCTGCAGTGGGGGCCACCCACCTCGTCCTTCCCTTGCCCCTGGCATCTGTAACCTTGGCATGCTTCCTTTGCCTTTGAAGCTGCAGGAATAAATTATGCAGAGCGGCACCAAACGTGGGCTGGCTGCTGGGAAACGGGCAGGGGGTGGGAAAGCCCCCTGTGTGGCCCCTTCCCAAGCTTGGACAATTAATTGTCGGATTCTTTCACAAATTTATAGGGCTGCCCATTTACCCAGAGGAACAAGAAGAAAAGCCTAGTGCAATGACCGGGAAATAATTAAAATAACAAACAAATAAAAAAAATCTGAAAAGGTTGAGGCTCCAATAAAACGGACATCCATAAATCAAAGTCACTGAGTCTTCACTGCATTCCTTAAGACGGCGTAAGGCAATTACAGTGAAAGACACTAGAATTTGTGCGGGATTGGACAGCTCCAGGCCCTCTCTGGACCCCGTTGCAATGTTTTCCTTTTGTTCTGGCACCATGAGGACTAGCTGCAGGTATCCACGATTTGCAACCATTCGGTTCCGTGTCCATTCGAAGCTACAACGGCGCTGGAAAAGGGGACTTAGGACCGTTTCCCCCCCCCCACTTAGGACCGTTGCAGCCTCCCCCCCCATGGTTACGTGATCAAAATTCAGACGCTTGGCAACTGTCTCGTATTTATGACGGTTGCCGTGTCCCGGAGTCATTGTGATCCCCTTTTGCGACCTTCTGGCAAGTAAAATCAATGAGGAAGCCAGATTGACTTCAAAACTGGGTGACTAAACAGCTGCCGGGATTCACTTAAGAACTGTGGGAAGAAAGGTCGTAGAATGGGGCAAAACTCACTCCGTTGTCTTGCTTAGCAGTGTAAATTTTGGGCTCAGTTGTGGTCGTACGTTGAGGACTACCTCCAATGATTTCCCCCAGCCCCACCCCAGAAATGGAAAATAAATTCTGAGGTGGCAGAGTCAGCAGTCTTAAATCTGCAATTTCCACACCTGATGGACGTCTGTTTGCTTCGCTTTCCTGCAGGTTACTCCAAGGCCCTGGGAAGATCCCTCGGAGCAGCCGATCATGCGCTAGAGGGGAGGACCGTCCTTCCCCCTCCTCTTGGCCATGAGAGCGTGATGGATCACAACGCCTTCTCCCACATCCAGCTGTGGTGTCCCCGCCCATTTGGAACCTATTCCGAGAACAAGCCCTGCCGTGGCAACCAGGCAAAGAAAAGTTTTGGGGACTTTGCCTGCAAAGCCAAAGAGGAGGAGGGGGACAGCGGTGAGCAATCTTCAGAGAACATCCCCCCAGCTCCGCCTCCACCACCGCCTCCCCCAGCGGCCTCCCCCAATCCCGGCCAGGTGGAGGAGGGCCGAGTCCTCTTGGACACCTGGTATGTGATCAAGCCGGGAAACACCAAGGAGAAGATTGCATTCTTTGTGGCCCACCAGTGCAGCAGCGGCAACCGGGCCAGCGCCATGAAGGTCAAAGGAAACTGGGGGAGCGATAGTTCCAAGGCGAAGCGCCGGCGGAGGTCGCACGATCCCACACGGAGTAAAGCCTGCCCGGTCAAACCCAAAGACGGTGGCAGCACTGTCAGCAAGGAAGCCGAGGATGTGTGCCTTTGGCCCGAGTCCCACACTGACCCTGCCGGCGGGGACACCACCGACCTGCTGTCGGTGGCAGAGATGGTGGCCTTGGTGGAGCAGCGGACGGCGCAGGCAGAGCAGAATTTCTCCAGACCGAGTGCACCGCCGTCTCCGATGGTTTTTGTATCCACGGAGCAAGAGGAGAATGGAGAGAAGAAACCACCAACCTCTGGGGGAAGCTCGGACTGCAGCCGCGTGGCTGAGGCCATTGCCCACTTCGAGTCGCGGGAGCGCAGCGTCGTGTGTCAGAACGGCCTCCGCCGGGAGTCCTCCGAGTGCGTGGCCAACTCCCAACATAGCCCTGGCGAAGTTCGCATTGCCTTCCGCATTTCCAGCAGCCGAGACCCCCGTTCACCCTCGGAGAGCGGCTCCGTTCCCCGGCCCAACTGCATGTTCATGAGCTGCGGAGGGTCACCCACTGGCACCACAGCCCGGTCCAAAGATAAGATCACCTGTGACCTCTATCAGCTGATCAGCCCCTCTCGGGATACCCTTCCCAACAATGTGGATTTCCTGTTGGCGAGTGCCTCCCCCAAGGGGTCCGAAGGATCCAGCCGCGAGCCTGCAGACCTGGAGATGACCTACCGCGAAACCCAGAATGCTTCCGGCAAACTGGACACTATCCCCGAAGACGTCCGGGCTCCTGCCGAAAAGATGGGAGGCTCCCCTGCCACTGCTGCCAGAGACTGTGTGTCCGGCTTCCACGTGGACGTGGTGGTCACGGGCGTCGTGGACCAGTGTGTCTTCTTTGGCAAGGACAGTACCAAGAACATGAAGGAAGAGACCGTTTGCTTGACGGTGGGCTCGCCAACCCAAGAAGGGTTGTGCGCCTCTTGTGATGACCCTCCACCAGGACAGCTCTTTTTCCTCCATGCTCAGACGCCGCGGCAGGAAGACAGCCGAGACACGGACAGTGTGTTCCTGGACTCATCCAGTGGCGGTGAGGGCGGGCTGGAGAGGGCCGATGGGTCCGGCCTGGAGCCTGCTGTCTCCGATACCTCCTTGTGTCGCCTGTATCGCCACGTCTCGCACGACTTCTTAGAGATTCGTTTCAAGATCCAGCGGTTGCTGGAGCCTCGCCAGTACATGCTGTTGCTCCCCGACCACATCATGGTGAAGATCTTCAGTTACCTGCCCACCCAGGCGCTGGCGGCCTTAAAATGCTCCTGCCACTACTTCAAGTACATCATCGAGACCTTCGGCGTGCAGGCCACGGACTCCAAGTGGAACCGGGACCCCTTGTATCGCGACGACCCCTGCAAGCAGTGCAAGAGACATTACGAGAAGGGCGACGTCTCCCTCTGCCGTTGGCACCCCAAACCTTACCATCACGACTTGCCTTACGGACGCTCCTACTGGATGTGCTGCCGCAGAACGGACAAAGACACTCCGGGCTGCCGTGTGGGACTGCACGACAACAACTGGGTGCAGCCGTGCGATATGTTGAGAGAAAGGGCAGCCCGGAGGGAGGACGGGAGGTGAGGGCCTTCAGGACGGGGGGGGGGGGGGGAGAGACCCTACTCTCCTTTCATCCTTTTCTCTCCTGTCTTAAATTCTCCATGCGTGTGCGAGAGACTGGGATGCGAGTGCGTTTTACAACAGCTCTGGGGTGCGTGTTGCGTGCGTGTGTGCGTGTCTTTTAAAGAATTGCTTGATTCCCCTTGGCAGGTGGGGGCTCGGATGCAGTCTCTCCTGTCCTGCCTGCTACAAATTTGCTGCAGAAGGAAATTGAAGAAGGGGGAGGGAAAAAACCCAATGTATTTAAAAAAAAATAAAATATATGTACAAAGAGTCACGAGGCCCCCTTTTTAAAAATATGTAGCATTGATGATTGGGAGGGGTGTGTGCCGGCCAATCACTGCAGCTCACCAGATTTGGGGAGATTGTCCCAAGGGGCTCCTTTCTCCTGTAAAACTGGGGTGTCCAAGCTGGGCGACTTGAAGACTTGTGGACTTCAAGTCCCCCAGCCCAACATGGCTGGCTGGGGAATTCTGGGACTTGAAGTCCACAAGTCTTAAAGTTGCCAAGGCTGAGGACCCCTGGCCTAGATTGAGGAAACTGGACCAGGTGCCTCTGCTCTCACCCTTGCAAGCCCCCTCCCTTAAATCAAAGACCCCTTCCCTTCTATAGCAATGCTCTGTGGTCCTCGGCTGTTTCCCCCCTATATTTTTTTTCTCTGTTTATCCGGCTTTTGGAGGCTAAAACTATTTATCCAGCTAACACTAAGTCCACTCAGCAACGATCCTTCCTTCTTTGAATTGTAATCCAGTTGGCTTGGGGGAGGACGAGCAAGGAGGGGGGTCTTCCAAACTCAACCACTTGAGGCTGCGGTCTTTAATATGGCCAAATGTTTTCACTGGAAAATGCCAATTATGTACCCGGCTGGCATGAAAGCCGACTGGTCTGGTTGGGCAGCTTAACAGCCCGTTTGGTAATCAAGTCCTGGGATTGTCTTCTGATCTTGGCTAACAATCCTGTAGATTCAGGGACACGTAACCTCGTGATTTTCCTTCACTGGCTTCTTGTGTGGAGTTCTTCACAACCTGGTGTAAGCTAGTAGCAGTGGAGGAGCCCAAAGGTCTAGAACAGGGGTCTTCAAATTTGGCAACTTTAAGATTTGTTGACCTGGCTGGCTGAGGAATTCTGGGAGTTGAAGTCCACAAGTCTTAAAGTTGCCAAGTTTGAAGACCCTTGGTCTAGAAACTAGTGCTCAACTGGCCTCCTCCATCCTGGGGTCTTCCTTCCTTCCTTCCTTCCTTCCTTCCTTCCTTCCTTCCTTCCTTCCTTCCTTCCTTCCTTCCTGTTTCTTCACTTTCAGAAGTTCACTGTATTGTCTTAGGACTTGCTCCAGATCTAAAGGGGGGGTCTGGGTTACCATGAGTTCTTCACCATGAGATGACTCAATGGTGGTTGGGCTGCTTCTTGGTGGCCATCCTAAGGGCTACTCCCTAATTCAGTTTTTTTGAGACCCTCCAAATTTTGTAGACCCTCCAGTTTTTCCCAGTTGGCCATCTTCACGGGCAAGGAAAGGTCTGAGGATGGTGGGAAGGCAGGTTCTACACCATAGGAAGACCCCACTGACCACTGCATAACCTAGTTGATACTTGGTTGGGAGACCACAGAGAAGCCCAAGAGCTATGGGTTAGACTGGAAAGTCAAAAGGCCACTTTAGAAGACAGTGACACACCTTCGCCATATTTGTTCTTTAGTAGCCTTCTCATCCAAAGCCCAAGTTGAGTTGACCTTCACATCAGGAGATCTAACTAGGATTCCAACTTTTATAGCTCCACTCACCAGCTACCTCTTCCACACTATTCTATGCCTTGCATCCTAGAATAATTCTTTAGCTCAGGAATTTTTTACCCACACCTAGGATGCTACCCCTACTAGGGTCTAATTTGACCCACCACCTCTCCTTCAGGCATGGAGGAAGAGGATGGCCAGCTGAGTGGACCATCTTGGGCAGGGCAGAAGAAAACTGGAGATCGATATTGAAGGCAGTGTGTTTTGGGGTGAAAAGGGTTATGTTTCTCAGCCTTAGCCATTTTAAGATGCGTGGACTTCAACTCCCAGAAATCCCCAGCCATCATGGTTGCCTGGGGAATTCTGGGAGTTGAGATCCACACATCTTAAGGTTGCCATGATGTTCCATTGAAATATAATTTCCCTTCCCTCTTTTTCTTCACCCCCAACCCTAGTTGCTTCTCTTTTATTTAACATGGGCAGAGTGGGTGATGCTCACGCTAAAACAATTTTGCTCCTGTGCGTTTTCGCTTATAAGAATTCTTACAAGCCATGTTTTTGTGATCCGGTGTGTTTTACTCCCTAATCTCATCCCTTTCCTTTCTTCTGTGCACCAGAATTCTCACAATTTGGTTGTCCACCTGTCCACCCTCCAATATTTTGTGATTTCTAACTATTTTATCTTCTCTCCAACTCCCTTACCCCTAATCAACAGGATTCGTGTTGTTCCCCTTTGGATCAGATGTTCATTTGCAGTGATTTGACACCCACCTGCCGCTTCATTGACGCTGGCCGATTGGTACCGCTCAGGGGTGGGAGGTGGGGGTGTGTATGTGTGTCAGAGCAGGACACTTTTGCTACTATTCACACTGGTATTTATAAGCCTGTTTGTCTGTGTACATGTGTGGCATTTTCAAATGAATGTCAAGTGGAGAAAAAAAAAATAAAAACAGGAAAGAAACGAAGTAAGGCTTGCTTTCTCATTTCTGGAGGAATGACAGGATAACAGAGTTGGATGGGACCTTGGAGGTCATCTAGTCCAACCCTCGGCTCAGGCAGGAAACCCTACACCATTTCAGACAGATGGCTGTCCAGTCTCTTCTTGAAAACCTCCAGGGATGGAACACCCACATGATTGCGCTCAGACAACCCATCTGCATAAAGCACGGTTTGTATATTGCATGAACATGGCTTGTGAGAAACTGGAAAAGCATCCAAGATAACATAGATCAGGAGTAAAGTAGCCATACAGGAGGCTGCCCTTCAGGTAAGCAGCCTCCAATTTTATACCCAGAAAATCCATATTCGCAGAAGCTGGATTGCAATGCCATTAACTACTGCAACTGTTTAGGTTATAATTGTGGA